>NC_064642.1:473680797-473983827 GCF_023864345.2 Schistocerca serialis cubense | reverse complement strand
CATCATCGCTAACCTCAACCGCTGAGTACAGAAACATGAAATTTGTGGAGGGCGTTAATCTTATGCTGCAGACGTCATTTAAGAAGGAATTTTTTTTGTATATTCCATCCCTATGCGGGTGAAAGAGGGCTGAAAGACTTCGTGAAAATATGTTGCTATTAACGCAATAACAAAACCAAAACTACGGGAGTTGGTAGTTGGTTTCTCGGTCAGAGATAAAAAAATGCGGATATCAGCATTCCTAGAAAATCAACCGCTAAGTGAGTGAGATAGGAGATGAAAAGTTTTATGATATTATGTCAATATGTAATCATTTTCAAAGCTAAACCTATAATTCAGTCGGGGGTGAAATAGGAGATAAAAATATTTTAAAAAATATTTCGTTGTAATGAAAAATTTTTAAAGTTAATCGTCTGAGGACCAATTTTTCACTTCTCAGTTACACATAAATATATACACTATGTGATCCGGAACACCTGGCTGAACACGATTAGAAATTCATGGCGCCCTCCATCGGTAATGCTGGAATTCAGTATGGTGTTGGCCCACCCCTAGCCTTGATGACAACTTCCACTCTCGCAGTGCCGGCCGAAGTGGCCGTGCGGTTAAAGGCGCTGCAGTTTGGAACCGCAAGACCGCTAGGGTCGCAGGTTCGAATCCTGCCTCGGGCATGGATGTTTGTGATGTCCTTAGGTTAGTTAGGTTTAACTAGTTCTAAGTTCTAGGGGACTAATGACCTCAGCAGTTGAGTCCCATAGTGCTCAGAGACATTTGAACCATTTTGAACCACTCTCGCAGGCATACGTTCAATCAGGTGCTGGAATCTTTCTTGGGCAATGGCAGCCCGTTCTTCACGGAGTGCTGCACTGAGGAGAGGTATCGATGTCGGTCGGTGAGATCTGGCACGAAGTCGGCGTTCCAAAACATCCCTAAGGTGTTCTTTAGGATTCAGGTCAGGACTTTGTGCAGGCCAGTCAATTAATGGGATGTTATAGTCGTGTAACCACTCTGCCACAGGCCCTGCCTTATGAACAGGTGCTCTATCGTGTTGAAAGATGCAGTCGTCATCCCCTAATTGCTCTTCAACAGTGGGAAGCAAGAAGTTGATTACAACATATATGTAGGCCTGCGCTGTGATAGTGCCACGCAAAACAACAAGGGGTGCAAGCCCCCTCCATGAAAAACACAACCACACCATAACACCACCGCCTCCGAATTTTACTGTTGGCATTACACACGATGACAAATGACTTTCACCGGGCATTCGCCATACCCACACCCTGCCCTCGGATCGACACATTGTATACCGTGATTCGTCACTCCACACAACGTTTTTCCACTGTTCAATCGTCCAATGGTTACTCTCCTTACACCGAGCGAGGCGTCGTTTGGCATTTACCGTCGTGATTTGTGGCTTATGAGCAGCCGCTCGACCATGATATCCAAGTTTTTTCACCTCCCGCCTAACTGTCATAATACTTGCAGTGGGTGCTGATGCAGTTTGAAATTCCTGTGAGATGGTCTCGATAGTTGGCTGCCTATTACTCAATATGACCCTCTTCAACCGTCGGTGGTCTCTGTCAGTCAACAGACGAGGTCGGCCTGTACGCTTTTGTGCTGTACGTGTCCCTTCACGTTTTCACTTCACTATTACATCAGAAACAATGGACCTAGGGATGTTTAGGGGTGTGGAAATCTTGCTTACAGACATATGACACAAGTGACATCCAATCACCTGACCACGTTCAAAGTCCGTGAGTTCCGTGGAGCACCTCATTTGGCTCTCTCACGTTGTCTAATGACTACTGAGGTCGCTGAAATGGAGTACCTGGCAGCAGGTGGCAGCACAATGCATGTAATATGAAAAACGTATGTTATTGGGGGTGTCCGGATACTTTTGATCACATAATGTATGTGTTATGGAATGAAAGTTTCTTGGGAATATCACCACAAGAACGGAAAAGGCATGATTAACATGAACGATGGACACTAGCTACCAAAATCGCACTTTGGTCAGAAGTGCAATCGGAAATGTCATGCTTCTACTGCCTTAAGTAGCGTGAAAAGTTCAGGACGTTTTGCAGGTTGTGCACAACATAAAAATTCGATTGAAGAGAAAGAAAATCTGTGCAGACCATACAGTCTACGCTAGCGAAGCAGTAGGCGCTAAGCTGTTCTCTATACACAAACGGAACTATCCTGATTCATTCACCGACTCATCATCGCCCGAACCCAAACCGCTAAGGGTAGAAACTTGACATTTGAAGAAGGTGTTGATCTTATCAGCAGGCGTCGCTTAAGAAGGAAGTTTTCGAAATTCCACAACTAAGATTGTGAAATTGGGGTAAAAAGGTTTTTGAAAATACGTCGTTACTAAGGCAATATCGAAACCAAAACTACGAAAATTGGTAGCTGGTGTCGCGGTCAGAAATAAAAAAATACGTGTTTCATAATTTTTCTAAATTCGATCCCTAAGGGGGTGAAACAATGTGTGTAAGCTGTTTTTGGGAAGAAGCTAGTATCAGATGACTACTAAAGCATTTTTAAAGCTACATCTATGAAAACTGTTACTTGACTTCTCGGTTAGTAATAACATGTACCGGTACGTGTTTCACTGATGTTCGAAATTCAGCCCCTAAAGGGATGAAAGTTTTTGAGGAAAAATTTCATTATGAAAATATTTTTGAAGCTATACATTTCCAAACACATCTGCGTCTATACTCCATAAGCCACATTATGGTGTCGTGGAGGGTACTTCTGCCACCGCTGTCACTTTTCCCCTTACTTGCTTGAGTCGTAAATGGCCCGCGGGAAGAACGATTGTTGGTAAACCTCCGCGTGAGTTCGCACCTTTCTGATTTTACCTTCATGGCCTTTTCGCGAGGTATGCGTAGGCGCAGCCAATATGGTGACTGATTCTTTTAGGAACGTCCGCCAGGAACTTTAACAGCAAACAACACCTTGGCGCACGACGCCTCTCTCGAAGCGTCTATCACATAAGTTGACTGAGCACTTCCGTGAAGCTTTCGCGTTTGCTAAATGAACCTGTTGCGAAACGCGCTGCTCTTCTTTGGAAGTTCTGTACTTCTATAGATCCTCTCTCGTAAAGGTCCCAGACTAATATTCGGGTATAGGTCGAACGAGAATTTTGTAAGCTACCTTCTTTGTGGGAGGACTGCACTTTTTAAGGATTCTTCCAATGAATCCCAGTCCAACACCTAATTTACCTGCGAATAGTTTTATGTGGTCGTTCCACTTTCAGTCGCTCCGTACGTATGTATATGCCTAGGTATTTTGTGAACGAGACTGTTTCCAGTGATTGTTCTACAATCGTGTAATCATACGATAATGAGTGTCTTCATTTTTACTCGCAACGTATTACATTGTTTGTATTGAAGGTCATTGCCTGCACCAGTCAACGGCCTTCTGCAGGTCTTTCCGCATTTCGCTACAATATTCTAGCGCTGTGACTTCTTTTTAGCCAGTACCATCACACGCGAAAAGCATCATGGAACTTCCGACGCCACCCACTAGGTCATTTGTATATATTTAAAGAATCGCAGGTTTAACCGTCAGCTATACAAATAAACCTTTATTCTTTACTGGTTTCGGTCTCTCAGACCACCATCGCAGGAGGACAAAGCAAAAACATCAAATGGGAAAGCAATTCAACCTTCTCTTAGATGAATGAAATTTTCACTCTGCAGTGGAGTGTGCGCTGATATGACACTTTCTGTCATATTAAAACTGTGTGTCGGACCGAGACTCGAACTCGGGACCTTTACCTTTCGCGGGGAAGTGCTCTACCGACTGAGCTAACCAAGTTTGGAAGAAACGAGACGAGGCAATGGCAAAATTGAGGCTGTGAGGGCGGGTCGTGAGTCGTGCTTGGGTAGCTCATTCGGTTGCCGGCACGGTAGCTCAGCGTGTTCGGTCGGAGGGTTAGCAGCCCTTTGTAATAAAAAATACTGAGTTAATAGATCAACGCTGTCATAGGACGTCCGTCCCGAACAAAAACAACGATCAGTTACGAACAGAAAGGGATGAAAAAAAATAGTCGATAGAGCACTTCCCCGCGGAAGGCAAAGGTCCCGAGTTGGAGTCTCGGTCCGGGACACAGTTTTAATCTGCCAGAAAGCTTCTCTTAGATAGTTCGAAAGCCCACAAGCGAAAAATGCCTTTTTCATCCCACGTTTCTAAGTTTTCTTCCTAAAATACGCAAATTCAGCTGCGGCTACTGTTGATTTCATTCGGCTGCATTCCACCTATTATGATGTGGCACGACAGTAAGTTCGATCAGCTCGTAGTGGCGGCCGTTGTCGGTAGATGTTCGACACACTTCGTAAACAACCACATAGGGAGGCGTTGTAAAATATGGGCGTATGGTAATACACAATGCACACTATATTAGTGAGCACTTGAAAGTGGCACGTAGCCGTAATTATCTAATGGTTTCACAACCCATGTGGAAAATAGAACTATCTTTTACAAAACTTTTATTATCAAACTTCAATTCATGCGGTGCAGTCCGTAGTACGTGGCCGCAGATGACAAGGCAGCAGACGCGTCTTTTACAAACGCGGCGGCGAAAGTGCTTGTTTCTTTCCAAAGTTTCTATCTGAGATGGGCTGAGCAGAAGTTAGAGTCACCACACTGACCTATCCAACCGACATGACGAAATCAAAACGAGAGCACGGTCCAGACTCAAAGACCTTCTTCCTTCGAAAGAATCGGTAGTAGAAGTAGTACATCTCTATTTACTCGTATTTTAAAACAAAGATCTGTCAAAACAGAGGAGCAATGATCTACGTATCTATATATATGTTTCCAACCTTTTACTTTCACGTCAAATATCAGGGACGAGAGGTTTGTACACGTGCAGCCATGTTTAATCAGTGTTAACTGCTTGCACAACAGCGTGAACGGCAGCGGAGATTCGCTGTTCTACATCTACATACTTACTCTTCAATTCACAATTAAGTGTCTGGCAGAGGGTTCATCGAACCATCTTCAAGATATTTCTCTTATTTTATCATGGTGATCATTTGTCCCTATGTAGGCGGGCGCCAGCGTAGTATTTTCACACTCTGAGGAGAAAGTTGGTGATTAAAATTTCATGAGAAGGTTCTGCCGGAATGATTTGCACCCCACTTCCTGTATCACATCCGTTGCATTCTCTCCCATATTTCGCTATAATCCAAAACGAACTGCCCTTCTTTGAACTTCTTGGACGTCTTGTGTCAGTCACCCACCGATGAGGATCCCATTCCGCAGGCGGTAGTCCAGAAGAGGGCGTAATGTAAGCAGTCTCTTTAGTAGCCCTGTCGCATTCTCTAAGTGCTCTGCCAATAAATCGCAGTCTTCGGTTTGCTTTTAGTACAGTATGTGATCGTTACAATTTAAGTTATTCCTTATTGTAATCTCTAAGTATATGGTTGAATTTACAGCCTTTAGATTTGTGTGATTCATCGTGTGACCGAAATGTACCGCATTCCTTTTAGTACTCCCGTGAATGTCTTCACACTTTTCATTGTTTATCGTCAACTTCCGCTTTTAGCACTAAACAGATTTCTTTTTTAAACCATTTTAAAATTTGTTTTGATTAACCGATGCCTTTACAAGATGGTAAATGAGAGCATCACCTGAAAACAATCTAACAGGGCTGCTCAAATTGTCTCCTAAATCGTTACTATACATCAGGAACAACAAAGTGTCTATAACACTACCTTGGGGGACGCCTGATATTACTTCCGTTTTACTCTATGACCTTCCCTCAGTTACTACGAACTGTGACCTTTCTGACAGGAAATCACGGATCCAGTCACACAATTGGTTCAATAGTCCAAAGGCACGCAATTTCTTTAGAACTCGCTTTTGAGGAACGCCGTCAAAAGCCTTCTGGAAATCTAGAAGTATCGCCTGTCGACAGCATTTATTACTTCGTGTTTTCACAAGAACGATACCTTCTGAATCCAGGTTGGCTGTTTGTCAATAAATCGTTTCCTTCCACGTAGTTCATAATGTTGAACACAGTACAGGTTCTAAAATCCAACTGAAAACTGACTGTAGCGATATAGCTCTGAAATTCAGCCGATTACTCCTGTTTCCTGTCTTGGATATTGGTTTGACTTGTGGAACTTTCCAGACTTCAAGTACGAATCTTTCGACGAGCAGCGGTTGTATATGATTGCTAAGTATGGAGCTATTACATAAGGCTATTACTTCGTCTTGTTTGGTGAAGGTATTTCGGAAAGCTATCCGCAAGGTTAATGAATGCGAAACAAAAGTTGTTCCTTGAAAATAGCAGGGTGTGCTCCTGTCGCAATATCGGCGGTTGTCGACGACGTCACCCGGCTGCATTCCCGTAAATTATTTAAAAAAAGTTAATGAACAATGACAGCTGTGTCAGCCAGCCTCCAATGACTTTTTCTACACGTGGAAATTGTGGGCAGGAAGTTCTCGTAACTACATGTGTAATCTGTAGAGAGCCTGTACGTGGGGAGCAGTAGCAGAGGCAACTTAGAACAGGGAACGAGATGAGTTGGGGGCAGTAAATGCTGAGTGCAGTGACCTGGCGGTGCGAGCGATTCTGGGAAACAGTTGGCAGTGGTTCTTACCTGCAGAGGGACTTCTCGCTGAAGCCCTCCCCTCCTCTTGCTTAGGATGAGACAGGAGGGTGCCGGTTCGCAGAGTGGGCCAGATGCCAGTCTGTCACAGAAAATTGCTGGATGGCTGAATGTGGGTGGAGGAAGCCATTTAAGAGACACTGCTCTCAATTGAGCTTTTGTGCAAATTGAGGGAAGTTCATAATACCCAGTGCACTCTGATATTAGAAGCGGGTACGATACGGACAGAGCAGCTGGCGTATGAGCTTATTGGAGGTAGGACTATAACCACACTGACACCAGGAAGTCGCCAGGTTTTTTTAGTTATCGACGAAAACATATTTCAGGGGTATAACTATCTGGGAAGCTTAACAGCCTTGTTACAGAAATTGGCAATGGACAGCCCAGAGAGATGAGATCTCTCCATAAATGAGAGAGTGTGGTCCAACCTAGTTAGATGTTTTTTGACAAAATACGCTGATTAGCTCCTCTCATTGTGTGCAAAGTAGCGTGGGAACCCTGATGCTGTGACTGGATTAGCTACCAGGCAAACAGAACAGTCAAGAGATGAGATTCAATGAGTAGAATACAGTCCGATTGATTTGTGCAATGTGCGGTCGGTTTCGCTTTTGCTAATTTGGCTCCCATACTGAGGTTTGGTGGAAAGTGGTTGTGATTCTTTGAGGTCATGGGTTTTTCTGATCCTCCCCTGGTGGAGAACTTCAGGTTTTTCCCTAGTGTGTGAGGCTTGTGGTCTGTATCTTGTGGTAAACTATGAGCCTCTGGCAGTGTCCAACTGTACCAACAGTGAAAGTGCACATCATCTTGGACATAGGCCTATCTTGTGTCACACAGGTGAACGTATCCGTCTTGAGTCGGCCATCTGACGTCTGACAATTACAGCACACACCGTCGCACCTGAGAGTCAAATTGGTTTTGTCATACTGAAATCTGACAGGACTGCAGCGCTCTGATAGGTAAGTTCCCCGCGTTCTGATAATCAGAACGCCAAAACGCGTGCTATGCATATTTCCGTGGGCACATCAGAACACTAAAGCTGCTGCTGCGCGCCGCTTCTGGCCCGCAGTGAGCCGTTTTCTCCTGCCGCTTCAGTCAAGGTGAAAGAGTAAAGTACTGCTGCACTGGCGTAAGGTTACTAAATGATATTCCAGCTCCCAGTTCTCGGGTGAACCATAGTTTGTGGTATAGCTGATCGTAGTTGATTCCATTTGAACAGAGTTGGCTCTCGCAGTGGATTCATCCAGACAAAGTCACACTGTGTTGTAAAAGGGATTAATTCAGGGGACGATTTGTATAGCTTCCACTCCAGAGTATGCTCTGCCTACCTAACACCACTCCTTATATGGTATGTGTCTGTGATTTTTGTATAAGATTTATCAGCTAGTTGTAACTAAAAGTTTAATAAAGCTCGTCATTATTTTGTAAACATAAATACGCCACTGTTCTCATTCATTCTCCCTCTACTATCCACTGGCTTTATTTTACTGTGAAGGTACGTGGGTAGCTTTACTAAGACGTATATTTATGATCAAAGCGAGCGACAGCTTGCAGGGTTACATATCCAGCCTCTTTTACACCATCTGATGCTGCCCAAAAGGGTGAAATGCGTCATTGATATTTAATAACTCAGCAGCCAAGACTGTTTTTGTTCTGAAATTTTTTTTCCCTGTGACAACCGCATTGTGAGCCATGACAGTGGGCAGTACAAAAAAAAGAAAACGACCAGATGAGTGAAAACATTGTTGAGCAGACGGAAACTTATTTCTTCGAAAATAACTTCTTTGATAGGACGAATACTCGAAATTAATGTAGGATGAATGAGGACAAATATCGTTTCCTACTGCATCTTACGCAAAAGAAGTTAACGAAGCAGCAACTGTCGTGAGAGAAACAAAAACTTCTTCCGAGGAGTTCCCATGACAATGTAACTCGAATTACAGTTTCAGAAAAATTGGATGATTTATTCAGGAGAAAGAGCTTCACAAATTGAGCAACTCAGTAACGTATTGGTCCAGCTCTGGCCTTTATGCAAACAGTTATCCGGCTGGCCATTAATTGAGAAAGTTGTTGGATGTCCTCCTAAGGGATATAATGCCAAGTTCTGTCCAACTGGCGCGTCAGAGCATAAAAATTCCGAGCTGATTGGAGGTCCAAGCGTATAATGCTCTAAACGTTCTCAATTTAGAGATATCTCTCCGTGTTCTGTCCAAATCGCGCGTTAGATCGTCAAAATCGCGATATTCCTGTAGTTCCTTCTTGTGTAAATGCAATGGGATTGCGGCTGGCCAAATACCTGAAGAAACTAAACACCGACAGCCGTAGCTTTAATAATCATTTTACCTGGTTACCATATTCGGTGCCTCATTGTCACGATTTTCAGGCCCCTATACACGTAGTCAGATAAGTCATCAAAACGTCGGTGCTATTACGGGATTTCTAAAACTATTCTGTAGACGGGGACTGAAAATGTATGCAATGAGGAGGTTCTCCGGAGAATCGGCGAGGAAAAGAATATATGGAAATCATTGGTAAGAACGAGGGACAGGATGGTGGGACGTCTGTAGAGAAGTCGTGCTCCAAATGTTCTTAATCGTGGAGAGCTCTTGCTGTCCAAAGTAGGGTTTCGCAAACACGATGAAAAGCAGTACAAACGCTGGCCGAGTGCGGGCAGGCATTATCTGTTGAAACTTGAAAGGTGGCTACACTGAGCCACAGCGCCAGAGATTGCGCCAAAGAGTATTATTCCGCCGCCTCCACTGGCAGTGCTTGTCGAGAACTCGTAGTAGTCAGTGCTTGCTGAGATGTCGTAGTGAAGAGTTCTGGTCGAGAAGTCATGGTGGAGAGTGCTTGTTGAGATGTGGTAGTAGTGAGTCGGTGTTGATATGTTGTAGTAGGGAGTGCTTGTTCCATGTTTTATGCAGTTGTTTGATGGGCTAGACAGCAGATGTTGTTCGAATGGAGATATTGTAATGATCAGAGTGCTTTTCGTCAATATATATGAAGGTAAAATATTCCCTTTTTTTCATTATTTCCATGTCTTAAATAATGCGTCATTACAGGTTCAGTCAACAAAGCATCTGGCTTGTGTTCTTGTATTAGAGTGTAATTCTGGTTTTCTTGCGCAATTATAGTATTTCTATTTTTTTAATTACTTCAGTATAAATGATATTTAAAATTTCTTGTCTTGTTGAAGAAGAACCGTGCCAGATGTGTACGTTGAATCACACTCCCACACACAGAACAATTACACTTGTGTTTTGGTTTCGTAGGTTTTATAGTTGCTGGGGACTTAATTAATTAATTGTGTTAACGGAAAATTTCATTCCTTTCTTTGTTGTTATTCTATGCAGTCAGATTGCGTACAAATACTAGTCAGGGCCAACCGGTTACGAGACCTCGTAATCGGACATACAGCGACTAAAAAAAATTAAAAATTATTTGCATAGTATATAATTAGCCCCCATGCAAACTTAAGCCCAGGATGGCTTGATGCGAAGGGCAACGAAACGGGATGTAGAATATAGTCGACGTACCGTTTTACTGTAAGGATGCTGTGCGAAATGTAATGGCAACCCAGTCCCTCACTCCTGGGTGTAGGGGCTGTACAGTGGGCAGCAGCCAGGCTGGTATCGCACCGCTGTCTGGAGCGTCCCCAGACGCATCTTCTCTGGTCATCGGGATGGAATTCGAAGTGGGACTCATCACTGAAGACAATTCTACTCCAGTTAATGAGATTCTATGCTGAAAGGGCCCTACACCATTGCAAGCGCTCTTGTTGGTGTACAGTTGGAGCGAAGGACACTGTGAGCTCAGACCCGTTCTATGAGCCGCACATTAATGGCAGCTGTGGTCACTGAAGCACCAGTTGCACATCAGATCGATGATAATAATGACTCCAGGGCCAGTGCTCTGAGCGGCTCTCTGACGATTGCTCGGGCCTCACGTTCTGTAGTCTCTCTGGGTCGCCACTTCCTTCTTAAAGCTGTGTTTGGCCGTGGTTCACCCACTCTTGCCAACATCGTCGAGTAGTGGCATTGCTCCTGTTCAAATGTCGAGTTATTCACCTATTACTCCCGCCGGCTTGTTTGAGCCCAACTACACGTCCGGCTCAAATGCTGACATCTGCGTACACTGTTCACGCGCCTTTCTGCTGGACTTAGTTACTGTCCAACTGAATACACGGAATGAGATTTGCAGAGACTTTACGCCCTGGTATCGACATGTCCCCTGTTTTCTGTCCTTGCCAGCTGCGCGGTAAGGTACGCTACAGCGTCTCACATTCATTCACCGGCCGCCAATGTTCACAATTCTGCATTTCCGTCATTTAACGTGTAGCATAGCTCGTTTGATGCTGTGTCGCGTTCCTTCCAGTTGTGACAATCTTTAATTCTGGTGTCTGAAAAAACATAGCTTCGTCTCGCGCTGCTGAAATTAGAACACGTATTCTCTGCACCAAGCTGTCCTTAACAGTCTCATTTCTTCTCGAAATCACTTTTTAAGTCCGCCATGGAAGCTGTGAAGACCACAGCTGCAGACGTCATCGCCACTTGGAAGCACACTTGTGAGTAAACACTTCTGCTCCTAGCATCATCGTATCCGTTTCTCCCTAGGGTCAGATGCGACGGCCAACGATCAGGCGCAGCGGTTTCTCCTGGTTGATCAGTGTAGATTTAAAGCGCGTGGCAATGCAATCACCTCCTCAACCTCTTCTTTCATTACCGAACGAGGTGGCGCGATGACAATACACCAGACACACATTTTGAAGCACGGTGCTTGAAATGCTCACGCGGCCATCTACTTTTAGGATTTCCATTATTTAACTAAATATCCTCAAGCAGGGGTCTGCAACATTTTAGTTCCTACGGAGTGAGAAAGCCAGTGTGCGCTTCATGTACGTATCAGGTGGAGTCTTTCCAGGTGTGGAACGGATCCTTCCGAATGGCACGAAGAGCACAGGGTGCAGCCAGCTGAAGTGGTAGCTCACTTCGGTCCAGTGATCTGTGTCTCTTTGAATCGTAAGAGATTCTCTCTGTTTTCGAGCCCCTATCTGAAGTAGTAAAGGCTGTCAGTCTTGCTTGTCAGATGAATGTAGAGCTCACCATTTTCGTTATAGTCGACAGGACCGATTGCAGATCTCTGGTATAAATTCGAGTGGAGGATCTAAATCAGAGACTCATTCTTGGCAACCGGAATATAATAATAGTTGGATCCTTTTACCGACCTCTTAACTCAGATGATAAGTTGCTGAAAGGTTCAAAGGAAACTTTAGTCTAATTTCAAACACGTACCCAAATGGTTCAAATGGCTCTGAGCGCTATGGGACTCAACTGCTGAGGTCATTAGTCCCCTAGAACTTAGAACTAGTTAAACCTAACTAACCTAAGGACATCACAAACATCCATGCCCGAGGCAGGATTCGAACCTGCGACCGTAGCGGTCTTGCGGTTCCAGACTGCAGCGCCTTTAACCGCACGGCCACTTCGGCCGGCAAACACGTACCCGACTCATAAGTTTATAGTTGGTGGAGACTTCAGTTTATCCCTCGATATGTTAGCGAAAATACATGCTTAAATCCGAAGGTACGCATAAAACATCATCCGAAAGTGTGCTGGACTCATTCTCTGAAAATTATTTCGAGCAGTTAGTTCATGAGCCAAAGCGAATAGTAAACGGTTGTGAAAACACACTCGACCTTTAAAATGGATCCAGGTGTTAGTGAACACAAAGTTTTCGTAGCGACACTGAATAGCGTAACTCCCAAATCCTGCAAAAATAAACGAAAAATGAATGTATTCAAAAGAGCAGATAGGAATTCGCTTGACGCCTTCCTGAGAGACAATCTGCAGTCCTTCCAAATTAACAATGTAAATGTAGACTATATGTGGCTTGAATTCAAAGAAATAACGTCGACAGCAATTAAGAGATTTATACCAGATAAATAAACAAATGACGGAGCTGATTCCCCTCGGTACACAAAACAGGTTAGAACATTGTAGCAGAAACAATGAAAAGAGCATGCCAAATTTAAACGAAGGCAAAATACTCAAGATTAATAATCTTTTAAAGCACCTCGAAATGTAGTGCGAACTTCAATGCGGGATGCTTGTAACAGTTTCCACAACGAAACTCTGCCCCGAAACTTGGCAGAAAATTCAAAGAGATTCTGATGTATGTAAAGTATGCTAGCTGCAAGATACAATCAGTGTCTTTTTTGCGCGATAGCAATTGAAATACTACCGATGACAGTGCTGCTAAAGCAGAGTTACTAAACTTTGAATTCCGAAACCCATTCACCAAAGAAGACGAAGTAAATATTTGAGAATTCGAATCAAGAACAGCTGAAAACAGTAAAGTAGAAACGACGGGGTGTACTCCCGCCGAAATATCGGCGCTCGCTGGAAACATTACCTGGCTGAATTCCCCTAAGTTGTTTGAAAACTTAAATCACTTAATATAAGCAAGTCCTTCGATCCAGACTGTATACCAATTAGGCTTCTTTCAGAGTATGTTGACGCAGTAGCTGCGTACTTAATCTTATACAACCGTTTGCTCGACGAAATGTCCGTACCCAAAGACTGGAAACTTGCACAGGTCGCACCAATATTCAAGAAAGGCAGTAGGAATAATCCACTAAGTTGCAGGCAGATATAACTAACGTCGATATCCAGCAGGATTTTCAAATATATATTGTAGTCGAACACCTCGAACAGAACGGTCTGCTGACACAAATCAGCAAGGATTTAGAAAACAGCGTTCTTATGAAACACAGCTAGCTCTTTACTCACAGAAAGTGTTGAGTGTGCCAACATGGTATTTCAAATTTATTCCGTATTTCTAGATTTATAGAAGACTTGTGACACCGTACTTCACAAGGGGCTTGTAATCATATTGTGTGCTTATGGAATATTGTCTCAGTTATGTGATTGGATTCGTGATTTCCTGTCAGGAAAGTCACAGTTTGTAGTAACTGATGGAAAGTCATCGGGTAAAACAGAAGATATTTCTGGCGTTCGCCAAGGTAGTGTTACAAATTGAATCCAGTTCAAGTATAATGTAAAACATCAGTTTCCGATTGCAAGTTACCAATACTGTCGATGTCCTATTGTCTACCTCCACTCTGAAGTAAAGTATTCCATAATTTAGATATCGAGATCGAGATACGGTTCGTAATTTTTTTCGAATCGAAGAAGATATTTTTTCGAAGCTACTCATAATCATTGAATAAGATATTTACCGGTAAGACACAAACATGGACTGGATCATAAAATCATGGAATAAGTATACGTCCTTAACACAAACTTGTATAACAGCAAAAACTTCCAGTGTGTAGCTTGTTTTTACTCTCTGACGTACACTGGCAGTTACGTTTCCCCACTGGGGAAACAAGAATGGTTCCAATGGCTCTGAGCACTATGGGACTTAACATCTGTGGTCATCAGTCCCCTAGAACTTAGAACTACTTAAACCTAACTAATCTAAGGACATCATACACATCCACGCCTAAGGCAGGATTCGAACCTGCGACTGTAGCGGTCACGCGGTTCCAGACTGAAGCGCCTAGAACCGCATGGCCACACCGACCGGTTCCCCACTGGGGATTCCAGTCATTAACCTAGGCAAGAAAAACAGCAGAAAACACATTATTTACAATAAATAACAACGAGTATTACATATCACACTTCTATTAAATTAATAACGTCCAGAATAATTTAGAGAACTTAAGGTGAAATAAACTGCCGGTAGCCAGAAGTGAACCTGTTTATGACGTTATCGTGAACATGCCCACATGATGCCAAGTTTGTTTCGTCTGCGCTGTAGAAGTTTCGCTGGGAAGCCCTTACGTATACACCACAGATCTCTCCCCGTGCTGTTTCCATATTTTTTGGAACCCTGAAGACACTCGAGGCTGCCGATTTGCTTTGGATGAAGAGGTGCACATCGTGGAATAATCATGGTCCCGTAGACAACCGCAAACACTTTTCCATGGAGGCGTTTACCGTCTTGTTTCAAAAATGTATTAACAGCTATGACAATTACTTTTGAAATAATGAACAGTTTGCTTACTTTTTCCCACGTGTCACATTTTCATTTGATTGCCGTTTATATAGCCCGAGGCAAAAGAAACGGCTCACAGCAATATTCTTTTATCCAGTTCTTCCAATTATTTGCTGTAACGCCTTCATTAAAGCAAAAAGGGAACACGCAAAAGCAAATACGTCACGATAATTATTAAGAAACCTATTAATTTCCTAGCACTAAACAGGATTAGAGCCTTAACAAATCATTTCATTTAGCACTTGTTCTAATCTGAAATTTTGAAATGCTAGCTTTCACTTCTATACGAAATACCTCCTTGGTTTTCTTATTAACACAGCTAAATTATATTTGTAAGCAGGTTACACGTACTGAAAGTAAAGGCTCTCTTGCAACGAGAACTTTTACGTTCGTTTTAGAATTTAGGATCCCGACAGCCCTAAATTTTGGTACAAGGCGTAACTGTGAATATTCCAGTGCGGACACTGAGTTATCATTACACATATTAAATTTTTGTATTTACGACACACCGTTTTCCGTAATGAGAAACGCAGTAGACAAATTTCACACAGAATTCATTACTCGTGAAAGCATCATAAACATGCAAAAATTTTCTCTGGCGCTTGCACACAATGTTGTTTAGTAATGAGATCGAGTTTCCAGTGAAGGCACACGAAATCAAATGCGTCAGGGAGATTTACTGTAGGTAGAAATGAGCGATCAAAAAATCAAATAGCAATTTCTACGGAAATTATCAGAAGCTCGCGGAAGCTGGACGGTAACTAACTATATTAATTGGTAATTAAAGTATGAGGCCTGTTTGGAAAGTAAGATCCGATCGGTCGCAAAATGGAAACCACTGTGAAAATCAAAGATGTTTTATTTGCAGCAGTTAGCTACACCTTCCAGCTACTTCTCTACACAGCCTCCGCTCCGAGTTAGACATTTGTCGTAGCGTTGTACCAAATTTCCAATACCCTAATTCTCTACGCTGGTCTATGGCTAGTTGTCTGTGACAGAACATTATCTTCATAGCCAGCGGTTCATGTGGCAGAGATGAAACTCAGGGAGAGTCAATTATGGACTCTATTGTGGGTGATCAAGCACTTCCCATCGAAAACGCTGCACGAGCATCTTCATCGCACCTGCAGAGTGTGGCTGAGAATTGTCACGGAGAAGGAAACGCGTGACGGCTATGTTATGCGGGCTGCATGACATCAGGCGAAATCTCACACCAGGCCCTCTTACTTGGCGGGGGACACTATAGTTCTAAGTATCTTTATGTGCTCACTGTGTGCTCAGAACTGAAAACAGGAACGTGACGCGATCAATGAGCATACTACAGGCACTGCCCAATGCATCAGTGCAAAGCTTCATCGGATTTTCACTGTGGTCTCCATTTCGCACCCGATTGGACCTTACTTTCCGAATAGCCTTCGTATATTATTGGATACATGAGGAACAAACATAATTAGACGGCTACCTTGCTAATACTATTTCTGTAATATGGATGTATCGTTTCTGGGACCCGTCTTCCTCTTTACATTCTTATGCTGAACTAATTTGGATGACCGTGTGTGGTAGCCATGCTGTCTAAGGCGCCTTGCCACAGCTCACACAGCTCCCCCCGTTGGAGGTTCGAGTTCTCACTTGGGCATGGATGTGTGTGTTGTCCTTACCGTAAGCTAGTTTAAGTGTAGTGTGTAAGCCTAGGGTCCGATGACCTCAGCAGTTTGGTCCCATAGCACTTACCACAAATGTCCTAATTTGGATGCTTGAGTGTTCTCTCAGAATTCTTAGTTCTGATTAGGTCCATTTTATTTTAAATGCAAAAAACTCTACAAATCGTGGCATGGAATGTGTTCCTCTAAGGTTTCCAATGACTCTTCTAATGCACACTATTACCCTTCTGCTCAACTTATAAATGTTTCGCCGAATTCCCGGACGCAGTTAAAGAGCAAGCTGACAAATAACGTAGCGGCTATGATCTTTAAGTACATTTCATCCGGTAGTAGAGATTGCGGGCTTCATTACATACAGTAGAATGTAAAATGTACTGTCTTTTTTCATGTCTTGGGAATTTTCATATACGTTAGCCGGTCTCCACTTCCTAGGTGTCAGGATGCCGGTTTTGGTACACTGACTTTATATGGGCTTGAGTGGGGATTCAAGATCCTAAGAAGTTCGTGCACCTACCTCGTCCTTCTTTATTACTGTTTTTCAATTCTTATCATATTTGACCTCTTAGCACCGATATTTTAGGTATTTTGGAGTGAAACCGTAGAGCTACTACTTCTGTAATATCGACAGCCGATACACAATGTCTTAGATGACACAGTTTTGCGTATATTGTGGTACTCTTCCTTGTTCATCATATGGGCTGAGGATTCTAGGGTATTTAATGCCCTCTAAATCCAGCGTTATTGTCATCACCATTATCAGTCTTTTAGCGTCCGCTATTGGATAAAGGCCCTCTGCGGACTTCGCCATCCTGCTTTTATATGTTTTCTGATGTCAATAACACGTCTCTCATTAGATCATCGTCTCTCTCTGTACTTATCTTCTTGGGTTGAGTGAAAATCTTCTTGGTCGTCCTAACACCCAGTCAGCTGGCCACATGTCGTTAGAGTCATAAATATATTTTCCAACCCAGTGACTTTTGTGATCGACTTCTTTGTCATGCCGTAGCTTGAGAGAAACTTCTTCGCACGGTTCTCGGATCACTGCCAAGTGAAACTAATTCCTACTGTCGCGAACACTGATGCTTATTACTGAACACTACGACAGCAACGGATAGCGATTCTCCATGTGGTCTCTAATATAGAGCAGGAAGCAACAAGTTTCTGTCTCCGGAAAAATAACTCACTCGTAAGTATTCAATTAGCACACGAATCAAAGAACAGGGAGAAAAATCGCTAGAGACAAAACTGATCAAATAAGTGCAAAAGGCGTTACTTTCGTCGGTACCGAATGGGTTCGCGAGAATTAAAATTGAATAACGGACAAAGCACGAACACAAAGTTCAGAACGGCTAGAAACTAAGTACCTCTCATTGGCAATAAGTGGGAATAAACGCCAAGAATTTACAGATGAACAAAAAAGTGCCGTTTCTTTCAAGTTTACTGATATCTAACTCAAACACATCGCGCTTAATCTGATTTCGTGTCCACACATGCTTGCCGACCAAGGGCTCCAATATAACTCCACAACACATAGTCATCCTCTCTTCTTGATCAGAGCGGAGACCGAATTTTTAAGGGGAGGGAGGTAGCGACCGCTCAACTAGCCAATGGGATGGGCAGAAAAGTCGCTACAGCTACTTGCTGTTTTAGTAGGCGACTCTAACGACCCAGGAACGACCGTGATTCGTTGAAGCTGGTTCTGGGAAAACCTCTTTGCGACACCACAAATACATGAAAAGCGAAGTTCTTAAGGTTGGTACTGCTACTTGGGAGTATAAGTAAAGGGAGTTCTTTGGTTTCTACAAAGCATTCAAACCACTCACCCATGTTTTCAAACTAATCGGTCAAAGCGGGAAAAGAAAACCATTGTGGCTACTTGAAAGAGACTGCCGCATTTAAGTGAAAATAAAACACCATGCTCCCATCCTCTGTCAAGTATCAGAGTGGTTTTTGATGTAGCAGGTTAAGAGCAACAACATCATGCCGTCGCATGATTAAAGAAATGAAATAAATTATGAAAGGAATGCGAAACAACCGCCCGTCTTTCAGCTTAAAAAATCGAGGAAGTAAATTGTATGAAGCTTTATCCTTTCAGACCAACCTTTTTCACATTAAATTGCAGGACTTGAATATTCGCAAAGAGAAGAGAGAAATTTTCATCTTAGGCAATACAATCATGTTTCGTACGAAGCGAGTTCTCTCAGCTAACTGTCCCTTACCCATGTCCGATTGGAAAAAAAACCTGTTTCAGGAAAGAATCAGCAAAATATAGCGGAGGGGAGGTTACAAGGACAGGATTTATTACTGGGATTGTCTGACAAAACCATGGACCCTTAATTGTGGAAACTATGACTAATGGAGGAGTCTACAAAAGCAACCACAACTGCGATGGCGGTCTCCGGCCGCTCGGCAAAAAAATTACTTATATCTCATCTTGTGTCACACCTATTAAGGGTCTGAATCAATTAGAACATGAAGGCGACAAATACGAAATAGGATAGTACAAGTTCATGTGTAACAACATATATTCTACCTTGCTCCGTGAATAACCTGCATGATTATAAGCTGTTATCTTCACCATATCTGAAACCAACTGTCTATCGGTGTCGAAGAATATTATGCCCATGGACGTTTGGGAAAAATTGGGCAGCACTTGTTGAATATCTCCCCAGAACACCTCAAGCCATCAGTTGACTTGATGTTACGTATGGTTCCTACATCTCGTCGAGATACAGAGGTGATCTACCTCATAATTGGAAGTCATCCCTTGACTATTCTCTCGATGCGTTTGCTGGATGAGGAAGATGGCCGGATACCCAACTGCGCTCTTTTGGGAACGGAAGTTCAGAGAAGTGCAGAGAATCGAGCGCAGCATGAAAGACGAGCTCCCAGCTTTCGGGTGCCGGCGGATTCTTCACGCTCCTGCAGCGTCGACGTCGCCTGCTTCGTCTCGTTTTTCCCTCAAAGCAACGGCTGGCTGCGCGCCCAATATCTTCTGCTGACTCACGATCGCAACTCACAGAAAAAGGAGGCGTGCACGGCCGACCAGCTGCACTGCAGCCGCGACACAAAGGTGCTGTTCATCACTGCTGTCAACAGTTAATGTGACTCTAATGGCCCTGCTGTGATGTCGGAGACAGTGCAGTGTAGCTCCACCAGCCTGATATTTAAGCACTCCGGAACGATGAAAGCTCTGTAGTGCCCTGGTAGGGTCAAGCGTGTGAAACGCTTTAGCTTTAGTGTAATAAATGAGTGAAAGAGTAGAGTGAAATTGTAGAGTAATAAAACGAAAACGCAAAACGTTTTCAAAATGAGGTTTTCACTCTGCAGTGGAGTGTGCGCTGACATGAAACTTGCTGGCAGATTAAAACTGTGTGCCGGACCGAGACACGAACTCGGGACCTTCGTCTTTCGCGGGCAAGCACTGTACTTTCTTTTTTTTATGACAGACGCTCTATCCATCTTTTTTTTATTTTGCTAACTAGGACGGTCGTGCGCCACCACTTCAGGTTCCGCCCACGAACAAAAATTAAATACAACTCTGAACATTTTATTAAAAAAAAGGAAAGGATAAAAGAAAGTGTACAATACTTTATTACATTTTATTTGTTGCTCATTTTTTTCTTATTTTGTTCTTATGTATTTATTTGTAATTCTTTTCTTTTAGTTCTATTTTTCTTTTTTTTCTCGGGGGGTGTCCACAGCAGCCAGACGGCGGGATGTCTTGGTCGTCTTCTTGTTCAGCGAGGGTGAAACACCCTATAATTACCGTTGATGTCTCATCAGTTTATCATGTGCAATCTCTCAG
Source organism: Schistocerca serialis cubense (assembly GCF_023864345.2). Classification (NCBI taxonomy): domain Eukaryota; kingdom Metazoa; phylum Arthropoda; class Insecta; order Orthoptera; family Acrididae; genus Schistocerca; species Schistocerca serialis. The sequence continues at coordinate 473,963,677 of NC_064642.1, read as the reverse complement.
TCTCTTCTCACACCTGGTACACCCCAATGATCTGGAGAGCGCGTAAACAACGACCCCGAGCACGATTCACTCACGCCCCCCGCCCACAGCTATACTTCTGCCAGTGCCTCATCTCCTACCTAGGTTCGCAGGAGAGCTCCTGTGAAGTTTGGAAGGTAGGAGACGAGGTAGTGGCAGAAGTAAAGCTATGGGGGCGGACCGTGAGCCGTGCTTGGGTAGGCTCATTTCGCTTGCCTGCGAAAGGCAAAGGTGCCGAGTTCGAGTCTCGACCCGGCACACAGTCATAATCTGCCAGAAAGTTTCACAAAACATTTTGTGTAATAGAGTTCATCCTTACAAGAATTACTTGCGCAGTGCACATGTTAGTGCATCTTGTCTGAATGCAAATACAGTACTTGACAAAGAAAAGTGAAGGACCCAGAAGGTTGAAAGGGTATGTGATGTTATTTCAATGGTTACAAAATTGACAGAGAACTTGGCCATAAGAGCTCACTTACCGCTACAGCGGTGCACCCACTCTGACTTGGATGCAAGCCCTGATTCTCTCCTGAGCTAACTGGCCAACAGCTGTTGTCACTGAACCTTCGTATTCCGGATACAGGCACTGTGACGGACTTGATGTTCTAGGTGGTCCCAGACATGATTTATCGTAGTCATATGTGGAGACTCTGCTGGCTACAGGAGTACATCAGCATCACGTAAACACTTCTTAGATACACGAAGCATGTGTGGACGAGCATTGTACTCTTCGAAAATGGCACCACAATACTGTCGCACGAGAGGCAAGACATTAGTATGTAGGACGTCCGGGACGTACCGTTATGCCCTCAAGAGTTCCCACATATACTACCAGACGTGACCTGAACTAATACCCGATGGTTCCTCGTACCTTGACGTCATGAGTAACTGCGTTGCGGCCTCTCTCCAAGTTGCCGCCATAGTCGTCGACTATGGTCAGCAGAGTAGTGCTGAACCACGGTTCATCACTGAACATAATGCGACTCCATTCATCAGTAGTTCATCCTTCCCAGTCACAGCACCACACCAAAGGCAAACTGTGCGCGGAATGTTCGAAATTAATTTCTATTGTTTTCAACAATCAGTCGGTGGTGACATTTTTTACGGATAGAAGGACAAAATGGAATATAATTCGTGAACACTGTCGGGATATCCGAGATCTACTATTAATACACTACTGACCATTAAAATTGCTACACCAAGAATAAATGCAGATGACAAAGGGGTATTCATTGGACAAATATATTATACTAGACCTGACATGTGATTACATTTTCACGCAATTTGGGTGCATAGATCCTGAGAAATCAGTACCCAGAACAACCACCTCCCGCCGTAACAACGGCCTTGATTCGCCTGGGCATTGAGTCAAACAGAGCTTGGATGGCGTGTACAGGTACAGCTGCCCATACAGCTTCAACACGATACCACAGTTCATCAAGAGTAGTGACTGGCGTATTGTGACGAGCTAGTTACTGGGCCACCATTGACCAGGCGTTTTCAATTGGTGAGAGATCTGGAGAATGTGCTGGCCAGGGCAGCAGTCGAACATTTTCTGTATCCAGAAAGGCCCGTACAGGACCTGCAACATGCGGTCGTGCATTATCCTGCTGAAATGTAGGGTGTCGCAGGGATCAAATGGCTCTGAGCACTATGGGACTTAACATCTGAAGTCATCAGTCCCCTTGAACTTAGAACTACTTAAATCTAACTAACCTAAGGACATTACACACATCCAAGCCCGAGGCAGGATTCGCACCTGCGACTGTAGCGGTAGCGCGTTTCCAGACTGAAGCGCCTAGAACCCTCGGCCACACCGGCCGGCTTCGCAGGAATCGAATGAAAGGTAGAGCCACGGGTCGTAACATACCTGAAATGTAACGTCCACTGTTCAAAGTGTCGTCAATGCAAACAAGAGATGACCCGGACGTGTAAACAATGGCACCCACCACGCCGGGTGATACGCCAGTACGGCGATGACGGATACACGCTTCCAATGTGCGTTCACCGCGATGTCGCCAAACACGGATGCGACCATCATGATGCTGTAAACAGAACCTGGATTCATCAGAAAAAATGACGTTTTGCCATTCGTGCACCCAGGTTCGTCGTTGAGTACACCATCGCAGGCGCTCCTGTCTGTGATGCAGTGTCAAGGGTAACCGCAGCCATGGTCTCCGAGCTGATAGTCCATGCTGCTGCAAATGTCGTCGAACTGCTTGTGCAGATGGTTGTTGTCTTGCAAACGTCCCCATCTGTTGACTCAGGGATCGAGACGTGGCTGCACGATCCGTTACAGCCACGCGGATAAGATGCTTGTCATCTCGACTGCTAGTGAAACGAGGCCGTTGGGATCCAGCACGGCGTTCCGTATTACCCTCCTGAACCCACCGATTCCATATTCTGCTAACAGTCATCGGATCTCGACCAACGCGAGCAGCAATGTCGCGATACGATAAATCGCAATCGCAATATGCTGCAATCCGACCTTTTCAAAGTCGGAAACGTGATGGTACGCATGTCTCCTCCTTACACGAGGCATCACAACACCGTTTCACCAGCATCGCCGGTCAACTGCTGTTTGTGTGTGAGAAATCGGTTGAAAACTTTCCTCATGTCAGCACGCTGTAGGTGCCGCCACCGGCGCCAACTTTGTGTGAATGCTCTGAAAAGCTAATCATTTGCATATCACCGCATCTTCTTCCTGTCGGCTAAATTTCGCGTCTGTAGCACGTCATCATCGTGGTGTAGCAATTTTAATGGCCAGTAGTGTAGTTCGAAATTAATTTCTACTGTTTTCAACAATCAGTCGGTGGTGACATTTTTTACGGACTTGAAGACAAAATGGAATGTAATTCTTGAATACTGTCGGGATATTCGAGATCTACTTTTAATACGTACCCTATGTTGGAATTGTCTGATACGTCTATCACATCAAACATTTCGTCACTCTCTGAAGGAAGTCGTTCAGATCTGGACATCGAAGAAGCTGCAACATCATGAGGCTGTAGAGGCTATTCAAAGCAAACTAAATGATGGAAGATTCGTCAATATTATCATTAAAATCTATTGTTGTCAGCTGGAGGTGTGCAAGAACAATAGAGAATTCCACCTCTAACACCCCTTAAAACAAGATAGAGTTATAAACGAGCTCCCACGCCAACCCAGGTGAAGCAATGTAATGGACAGGATCCAGTTCATACGTTTTAAGACACAGACCGTGAAATTTTTCTAAAACATCGGTAAACAGTAGCACATCAGGTTTTTTAAATATGAATCTGAATGCTCTTGTAGTACTCGACTTCTGTTATTGTTTCACCTCTTAGTAAAATTTTAAACTTTCAGATTGGAGAGGGGGGGGGGGGGGGGGTTGGTAAGTGATCGTCCAGTAGAAACAATTCGTTGCTCTCACATTCGGTGCACTCCCTTCTGATTAACTAAATTTTTGATCATCTGGAAAATATATCCTCATTATCTTGAGTTCATCGGATTTTAGGTATCATGCATATATATTCGAGTAAATACATCAAAAAATTTATCGAATCGATGAATCAGATATTTATGTTGCGGTGCGTCTCTAGAGACATTACTGAAATACTCTTCGTAAAACATTTATATTTTTCCATATACAGTGCCAGAATAGAAATGCAACCTGTATTTAATTTAAGTTCTACGTCACCTTCTGACGCCTTTTTTTCGCAAATGTTTATGTTCAAGAAAATCCGATTCTAAAGGCCCAGACTGTGAAATACGATTACGATGAGCAATGTATAACGAGGCCTGTAGTTCATATTGGAACTGGGATATGCACACTACATAAATGCACTCGGTACACACCGACAGTGCTCTCTATATTTTACAGTGCGTTCGCCAAATAGTTTTCTGCATATGTGGCAGATCTGTGCGGAGTGAAATGCTGACCCTTCGATGGGGTTTAATACTATCCTTTCATTTTGCAATGAAAAGGCATTCAAATTCTGGCGACTACATAGAGCTGTTCAGTGAACCAATCCATGGAATCACTATCTCTGTACAGATTAAACTCGGAATATTCCCGGTCGTAGCTGCAATTTATGTAGTAGGCAATACTGAAAGTACGTGCAAATGTATCTGATTGGAATACTGCTGCGATTGCGGGTAGTAGCTGGTTCTAGCGTGCATTGCATATCAACATAAATCATAAACAGTGGTTTCAGTTTGTTGTTGAACCATGTAAGTTTTGTAAAATGGCTCTAGCTGCTAGGCTTGATACGGCTGAATGGTGTTAACCATGCACAGTCAACTGAATTTGCATCTAATCTTTCTAGAGCACGAAAACAGCACGGGCAGCATTAGCATATTTTGGTAGATCTACTATGCACAATGATGCTATTGCGTGCTACTGTCGACAAGTTTTTTTATGCAATAGAAAGGGCAAGTATCTATATTACCGACCCCAAAAATTAATAGTCACATGTTTCTCGAGACGATATTTTGAGATATGGAGTGGTAGAAGAAATTCTTTCTTGCCCTCCTTGTCTTCCACAGTCGTCCATTCATAATCAGAATATTGGATGCTGTAGACACGAACAGAAATATCTTCAATTTGTTTTTCGAATACAGTAGTAATTGATATTTCGATAAAGTTTAATTTGTTTACTGGAGGCCAATATTTAGACTCATGGTCTAAATGCTGATATGCAGGATATGACCCAGTTAGAACTGACCATCTGAAACAAGCATATCCTTTGACTTGATGGTTATTACTGCATGTTTGTTTGCTATCCCTCTTGGCAGTATCACATGTCCTACATGAACGGCCTTATTCTCATTAACGTTAACATGCAGCAAACGCTTCAATGCCAGCCCGAATCTCTCTCTTGAAAAGTCTCAAGTTTCTTTAACAGCTTATCAATAACATTACAGGTAAGTACCGGCCATCACTAATTTGAGATGGCGTTAAACTCGCATTCATTGTGTTGAAGTGCTTTTGCTTTTCTTTGCCCGATATAAGCAAGAGAAAGTTACACAAACTAGCGAACAACTGATCTTAATTGTTTGGTTAGTTATATGAACTCTGTTCTTGAAAATGTGAAGATAAACATCGAAGTAATGTCTAGGCTCCTTAACACAAGCCCATTTTCTATCACACCTGTACATGTTAGACTACTAATTGCAGAGTCGACAGCAACCCATTGAAGATCTCCTAATTTAACGCATTTTGGCGCTGGTTCACCTATTACTGCTCATGCAATAAAGAACCAAAACTGGCAACGACGATATTCATGAGCCTACCAAGAGATTACTCCATCTGCGGTCTTCTTCTTTTTCTTCTTCTCCTTCTCCTTCCATGTCAATCAGGTGCTAGTCGTTTAACCGCTGAAAATTCTCTGCCTCTCAACAATCGATCGTCTGCATTTCTGACAGTCAATGTTGCTTGCAGATTCTACAACACTGAATGAAAAAAAAGCATCCCTTCGAAAAGATAACACCACGAAGAAGAAGAATCAGTAGTTGGAAGATGCATGACTTACATTTCTTTAAGAGAGTCTCGAATTTTCCTTCCAGATCGGGTATTTTAACGACGGTCACTGCTCTCTCGCCTCTCAGAAGCTTGCAGATTCTGCAACACTGAACATTAAATAGACTATCTTAGTTACAGAAAGAAATCATTAGGTGAAAAGATATAAAATTGTTAATAGAAATGCGTATTAGACTTAGACTTTTGGAGAGTTTCTTGCGTGTTCCAAACAAAAGAAAAATGATATTGACGGTTATGATGATACAGTGTCAATGACGAAGTGGTTGCTCCCCCTTCTATAGCCCCTTCCAGAATTTTCTGATGTCTGCACATGCACATTGATGCAATTCCTTGTTTATTTATGTGGTGTCTGTTCTGTCGGACATGACCGAAAGAACAGACACCATTTTTTTTGATTCAGCAGTCGTATATATACATGATGTAGGAGAAATTCAGACCTCAGTCGCAATCGGGCACTGAAAGAAATCCAGTGGCGACAAGTTCATATTTTACCAAATCAACACGTCCTGACAAGCTGGGGTTTTTCAAAATACATAGTTAACGAGATAAGACCTGATTATGTATAATGGACAAGTATAGGTCATGTTACGCCAAGTTGAGAGTCAAATTTATTGGTCTCTATCACCTGTGTGTTATCGCTGTTGTGGAGTAGTTACATATTTTATGTTGGGTTTCTTAATAACATCATCACTTTATTTTCAACAGGCATCGTATTCTTCGATGGTACGTTACAGTGGATGCATCCTGAATAGTATCTGCTCATGATAGGCCTACTCTTTGTAAGCTCTTGATGTCAAAGATCGAGAAGTATCTTACGAATCATCGAATAACTACCTACTTGTAAACTATCATCACAAGATTCATACACCGTGATAATGCACTGAATAATACGTACATTCTGTTTATACTCCTAGAGACTTACATAGTTTTCCAAAGAAAGTACGAGAACCGGAGTTTTACGTATTAGTAATGCTGTTGGTTCACCCGTGCATTGTATTTTTCCCGCCTTTAGCTTCGTCATTTGTAGCTCTCTTAATAAGGAAATTTGTCTGTAGAATTCTGTTTTAATAGCAACAAAACTACAGCGAATGAAAGTATAAAGCAATAGGTGCGGCTATAAACAAGCAGTTAGCGCGATGACGGCGAATGCACCGACTCAAAGAGTGCGTGAGGCGCGTGCTGGCGGTGGATATGACGAAACAGGCATAGCTCACGTTACGCATGGTGAGACACGCTTGCTGTCTGCCTCGCCTCGCAGCGCCGCCACAGACTGGGTGAGGTCATTGCTGTGAGATTTAGCAGTGGCCCACTGCAACGCAAAACAAGTTTACACGTGTACACTCTATAATTTGTTTCGTATAATGCCTTCCTTATTTTATTACACCACCGTCTGATCTCTGTGCGCACTTGTAAGTTATGCAATCGAAGTGCCCACGTAATCTCTGTAGTTAAAACAACACAAGCTAGCACAATAATATAAACATTTTATGCTTCCGGATAAGGTGAATACGTTAGCCCTGGGTCACTACCGCATGAAAAATGATGATGACGAATTTTATTGGAACCCTGAGTAAATACTTGTTCCAGACCTCCCTACCACGGATTAATCTGAGGAGGTTCCAGGAATCGAATGCGGTTCCCTCCTTACAAAAGTTAATGATGCTCACTGCTCCGCTATGGAGGTGCTCAGTTTCATTGTATGTGTTTGAAGGCGTAAAAAACATGAATTTGCAATAACTGAATTACTGTGCGAAAAAAAACATATAATATATCAGTTTTATTTGTTTCACCTGAAAGTTTGTTCAGTATAGTAGGAGATTTTCCGTTGTCTGACACATTATAGTGATGATCATTCTGAAACACTTGAGCTAAACTGTGTCAAATGACAGTACACTCATTTGAAGATTCTCACTGATAGACTACAGCATTCAAGTAATGAGAGTTACTGATGATGTTATAGTATTTGATACAGTCATTTGTGTGTGTGTGTGTGTGTGTGTGTGTGTGTGCGTGTGTGTGTGTGTGTGTGTGTGTGTGTGTGTGTGTGTGTGTGTGATAGAGAGTGTGTATGCATACACAGTCTTACGTAAATATCCTCGACTTTTAATGAAACAGTAACCTGGCGCCGTTTTATGCTTCATAATAATGTTACAATGAATAAATGCAGAAGTATGTAAATGTCTTTGATTTTCAAGGAAATAGTGCAGTTTCACGTCACTTTTTATACATCACTTCAACATTATTTCAGAGTGATGTATGTGTAAATGATTTTCACATGAATAATGCTTGTTTTTGACGTTGTACTGAAGCTTACGTAATATTTTACCGCATATCTGGCGCCATTTTATTGATCATTTTTACACTACACTCTGCTTGGCAGGAGAGGAGGGGGCGTGGGAAGAGATTTTTTTAATGCTGGCTGGAGAGGAATGGGAGGGGGTTATTACTTCGATGAAATTGGCTATAGAGATGTGAAAGGGGAGGGAAAGGAGCGGTGGCTGGGGCCGGGGGGGGGGGGGGGGGGGGAGTGGTTTTAACTTACGATATTTGGGGAGAAGAGGAGTTTGTGGTACAACTTGACTAGAAGAAGGGATCGGTTGGTAGGACATGTTCTGAGGCATCAAGGGATCACCAATTTAGTATTGGAGGGCAGCGTGGAGGGTAAAAATCGTAGAGGGAGACCAAGAGATGAATACACTAAGCAGATTCAGAAGGATGTAGGTTGCAGCAGGTACTGGGAGATGAAGAAGCTTGCACAGGATAGAGTAGCATGGAGAGCTGCATCAAACCAGTCTCAGGACTGAAGACCACATGAATGAATGAATTATGATGATGATGATGATCATGATAATGATGTCATTGGTAAGTGTGATAACGTCATCGGTAAGGTGATCGGGCTTGTGACGTCATCGGTGGGACACTATTGCATGACGTCACAAATTTAAGCAGAGTGGTCCAGGACATACACAGCCATACTACCGACAGGTGTTTCGAAGCATACCGTTCAAAGCATATTGTTGAACTTTGGGCTCCACACCAAATGACCTATACATGTTTCCAGGTTGGCCCAACGTCACCGTGAGTTATCATTGCAGTGGACGCGGGATCATGGAGACAGGATCTTGAACCAATGTAAACTTGTCGACTAGTCGGATGGATCAAGTTTCTTACTACACGAGGTCGTTGGTCGTGCCTGGATACGTCACTATCCAGGCGGACAGCTGCTCGAAAGATGAACTGCGTGACGGATGCAGGCCGGTGGGGGCAGCGTTATCCTACCGGGGACATTCATCAGGGCTTCACTCACGATGATTTGATCTGACAAGAAGCGGGTGGACACGACTGAACAAGATAAGAACCGTAATTCCAGGTTCAATGCTACGATGCACATGTGGAAACTCCGAGACTTTATTAATGATACTCCCCCTGTTATCAATTGGCTTCATTCAGCGATACTGGACTGTGATTAAATGATCTGCTTAGCTAACAATCCTAATCTTACAGTTTAAATATTCTCCTTTTAGCGTTATTGAGTTATTAACTTCAAGAATTTGGACACCTTGGCTTTGTGCCTAAATCTTTAAATGCATAGCGGTAAACCATGTGTATTTCTTTAAAATATGTATAAATGAATAAAAACTTCGGTTTCCATGTGACGTATAGTAGTAATTGAAGGTCACTGACAGCTGTGTGGGTTAAGTGAACATTATTGCAGAGCACTTGCATTCCTTCATGCCTTATGTCTTCACGATGTTGATGACATCTGCTAGCAGGATAAATATCCCTGTCACAAGGACAGAATCATGGTAAAGTGGTTTGAGGAGCGTAATAGCTCATGTTGACGTCTTGCCCACAGAATTCGCTTAATCCGTTCCTGATGGAGCACAACGAGGACGCTATCGAGTGCCAGCTAGGCACGCAGAAACCACAGGCCCATAATTTACAGGAATTGCATTATCTGTGCGTAGGTATTTGGTGACGAATGGCTCTGAGCACTATGGGACTTAACATCTGTGGTCATCAGTCCCCTAGAACTTAGAACCACTTAAACCTATCTAACCTAAGGACATCATACACATCCATGCCCGAGGCAGGATTCGAACCTGCGACCGTAGCGGTCACGCGGTTCCAGACTGAAGCGACTAGAACCGCACGGCCATACCGGCCGGCTCTTGGTGACGAATACCTCCGGAATCCTACCAACGACCTGTCGAATGCGTGCCACAAAGTATTGCATTCCAAAGGTGGATCAACTCACTAGTAAGGAGGTGGTCATAATGCTCTGCACATCATATAATAATGAGTGAGACCACCTACAGCTTTTATTTTTTTACAGTTATCGACACCTTTCACCCACACTGAAACAGATTCGGATTCATTTATTTTACGATGATTCCTGGTCCTGACAACCAACGGCAATATAAAGCTTCGTTGCCTCCGGTGGTCGTGTTTAAACATTTCACTGTTACGCTACATTCTTTAATTTTTCTTTGAGTAATGGTGCAGAAGCAAAGGAGGATAATTTTGCACCATAGTAAGTTTAAGTATAGGCGATGAGACAACTTCTGTGTACGTGGAAATATCACTGGAAAAACGTATTTGTCTCTCATTCAGAAACATACGTTTCAGATTTCTTCAACATCGGCAGCATAGTCTAGTGCTACATCATGAACAACTATGCTAATTCATAGAAAGTAATGGCTAGAAACATGTGTATAGAAACCCCTTTTCTTGCATGATAATCTATTAATATTTCCATAAATCTCTAGCCTGTCAGAAATGAGCGTAGGAGCCGTTTTGGTTAGCATATTTCAACGGTGAATAAAGGTTGCTGTAAGAAAGGCCGATAAGCTGTGTAGCTGTCGTTAAGTTGTAAAAAGTGATACACTCCAACTGAAAAAAAGTTTCGGGCTTCATTTTATGTTAGTTTTTAACTTCTAACTCAACAAATCCTGAAACACAATCTCTAGTAGATGGAAAAATTCTAAAAGAATATTCAACGTAGATAAACAATACTTGGGTTTCGGTTTGTTTCACTTTTGCGGGAGAACGAAAGGTTTTTTTCAGTTACAAGTGTAAAAAATTCCAGATGAAACTCAGAAATTCCGATTCATTGTTTCTGTGATACGCAGGAAACAACCGAAGAATATCAGAGGAGATGGCGACACGTGGCTTATTTGAAAACAAACTGCTTCATTCTATTACAACGTGTCCATCGAACTTCTGATTTCATGCGGCAGGACGACAGGAGCTGTGACAGAGGCGTGAAATGCAACGCTACGAGATATTTACTAACTCTTTAATTAACGGTGACACGAAGGAAATTAATAGTAAAATTTTAATCTTGGTTGTGACTGGTCAGAGAGTAGATGAACTGGAGTCAGTAAATAGGGTAGAATGCTTGCAATTTTTGAGTGTACATGTTAATGAAAACTTGAACTCGAAGAAGCATATTACTGAGCTAGCTTCTCAAACAATTAAGTTCAGTTACTTTTCCTCTTCGTATAGTTGGTAATCTCTGAAACAAACTATCAACCTCCTGACATGTTAGGCCTGTTTCCACTTGCTAATGTCTTACGGAATAACGTTCTGTGTTAACTCATCACATAGAAAGAAAATATTGATTGCACAAAAAAATGGCTCTGAGCACTATGGGACTTAACATCTTAGGTCATCAGTCCCCTAGAACTTAGAACTACTTAAACCTAACTAATCTAAGGACATCACACACATCCATGGCCGAGGCAGGATTCGAACCTGCGACCGTAGCAGTCACGCGGTTCCAGACTGCAGCGCCTAGAACCGCACGGCCACCACGGCCGACTGATTGCACAAAAGCGAGCAGTAAGAATAATATGTGTGTTCATCGACAGACGTCATGTAGGTACCTCCTCAAGGTTCAAATGGTTCTGAGCACTATGGGACTCAACTTCTGGGGTCATTAGTCCCCTAGAACTTAGAACTAGTTAAACCTAATTAACCTAAGGACATCACAAACATCCATGCCCGAGGCAGGATTCGAACCTGCGACTGTAGCGGTCTTGCGGTTCCAGACTGCAGCGCCTTTAACCGCACGGCCACTTCGGCCGGCTACCTCCTCAAGGAACTGGGCTTTTAACTGTTCCGTCACAATACATATATTCGCTAGCGAAATTCGGCATAAATCATCCATCCCAATTTCAGAAGATCAGTGATCTCCATACCTAAAATACTAGATGGAAAATTGACCTTTATTACCCACTGTTAAAGTTTTCAGTGGCTCAGAGCATGCAGCAACATAAACTTTTGGTCATTTGCCCAATAACATAAAAAAATTAAGTGCAGTTGGATGGTTAGGACTAAAACTAATAACATGTTCAATAATGTTAACACTAATCACGTATACATGTCCTGTAAACTGACTAGTTCCACACAATTTCGATAAAAGAATCGTCCAAGTGATATGTGGAACATGTAACTAACTAACTGACTCTGGATTAATCCCGATATGTGAGAAAATACATGGTATTCACAACTTAATTTCAGAATAGCATCAAAGCCAAACACAACGTTCATACATAATCAAAGGTGTATGATATTCAAATATCGATAACCCAAATGATGTACAAGTATTTACAATCTTTGTCACGTATTTATAAATACAACGAATCGATTGTGTGGTTCTTCAATACTTTTGCATTTCATCGATACATTTCCTTCGCAGTTGGTTTACGAAGAGACTGATGCAAGAAACGTCTAGAACAAAATTATAATATATTACATCACACACGAAAACTAAAATAAATATGGAAAATGAAAGGATTATCAATGAATAACTGCTACACAATGTACATACTATAGCGAAAAAATCTGCTATGTGACAGTGGACTTGCCTCAGTTTATTCATCGTACCACTGAGGCAGTTTTGTGTCTTGCTCAGGCAAACCGTATTTATAGCGGGGCATGCAACAGCTTGCAGTAATTATCTAAGTTATCAAACTAATATACTTAATTACATAACAGACATGACACGAGACTGATTAATGTTGTAGTGAAACAGGATTTACATACATTGATGAATCTGCAATCACAGGAAGTTCATCATTATTCAGCAGCAACGTCTTTACCAGTTGCGTCATCGCTCCCCTGTTGAAACTAATCGGATAAAAAGCTATAGTTCGGTGGAACATATTTTGAAGCTATATCTTTAACATCCTTTACCTTATCCTTTCAACGTACCGTGATGATAAAAGAATTGATATATCTTGTAAAGAAAGGATGGTCCTTGTCCCTTTTCTTCCGAAACAAATACGTCTCTGACGATGATACCCACAATAACACAGCAGGAAGGCCCACTGATATCGTATTAAACGTACGTAATTTCATACTGTCAACGTTGAAGAACGTATTCGAGTGAACTGTATGGCCTAAAACTAGAATATTCAATCAAAAGTATCCACACACCCCTACGCAATGCAAAACTGACCATTAGATGTCACAAGAAGCGGACCCGTCAGTATGAAAGGAGGCTAGGAGTATTGTCAGTGCAGAACCAGTTACAGAAGACTGGATTGGTCAGTATAGCAAAGTGATTTAGAACGTGGACTAGTCACTGGATGTCTCCTGGGTGACAAATCTTTCACCGTTATTGTAAACATTCTTAAGATGCCCAAGTTGATGTCAGTTGTGAAATGGAAGCGCGAAAGAACAACTGCTAAACCAAGATCAAGCAGATTTCATGAACTGACGGGCTGGGACCGTCGAACATTGTAGATGGTGATGGTAGCTGAACGCATGAAATCAGCGGAAAGAATCACTCGTGAGTTCGACACTGCCACCAGCAGTCGAATTAGCACGAAGACGGTGCGTAGAGAACAACTCCTCAGTTATTAGTCGATGCTAAGCGATGCTTGTGGTTGTCTAACGAGCAACGTCAATGACCAGTGGACGGCTGGAGACAAGTGATCTGGAGTGATGGATGAGGCAGTAGCGTGTGTCAGTCCAACGGAGGGGGTTGGGTTTGGCGAATGCCTGGTAAGCTGCCATCATGTGTGGTGCCAACAGCGGAATACGCGAGAGGTGTTGTTACAGTATGGGAATGTTTTTCGTGGTTAGGGCGTGGTCCCTTTATTTTCCTTAAGAAAACGGTAAATGCGGAAACATATAAACACACTTTACATGTCGTGCGGTGCATGAGTGAGACGATGGTTTGTGGACAACAATGTTCCTGAAATGAACCCAGTGGAACATCTTTGGGATGTGTTATAACGTCAACAGTGCTAAGGATCCCAGCATCCTATATCAGGGCTGTCATTCCTGTAAAGACATTCCATACCTGTCTTGTGACAGCCAGAGCGAGAGCACCAGCAGCAGCGAGTACTGTTTGTATAAAGCGTTTATTTTGCATTTTGTTTACGACCTTCCACTAAGGAAGGGATTCTATTTGTATTTATCTGCTCTGCATAGTAACTAACAGTTCTTGATAAAACTTTACGTAGTTTTCGTGTTAGATTTCTTAGTGTTTTCTTGATCGTTTAGAACAGAAAGCGCCCTAAAACCGTCTTTTGTTTGTTTCGCGGCCGTTAGCCACTAGTCACTTGAATCAGCAGTTGTCTTGTGACAGCCAGAGCGAGAGCACCAGCAGCAGCGAGTACTGTTTGTATAAAGCGTTTATTTTGCATTTTGTTTACGACCTTCCACTAAGGAAGGGATTCTATTTGTGTTTATCTGCTCTGCATAGTAACTAACAGTTCTTGATAAAACTTTACGTAGTTTTCGTGTTAGATTTCTTAGTGTTTTCTTGATCGTTTAGAACAGAAAGCGCCCTAAAACCGTCTTTTGTTTGTTTCGCGGCCGTTAGCCACTAGTCACTTGAATCAGCAGTTGTCTTGTGACAGCCAGAGCGAGAGCACCAGCAGCAGCGAGTACTGTTTGTATAAAGCGTTTTTGTACTTATTTGCTGCGCTTAGCTTTTAAATAGTTTTTCTGGGAAAACCTAGCGTAGTTTTCGCGTCTCGTATTTCAGTGAGTGTTTCTTGATTATCAGAGTAGCTCATCAGAAGATTATCTTGGGAATTTGTCACCGTATAGAGTAGGGTAAACATAGTCATGTGCAGGGACTGTGGTTGTTGTGAGCGGACGCAAGGAGAATTGGCCACTCTTCGGGGGCAGGTGGAGGCTTTGTCTGTTAGGCTCATCGAGCTCGAGGCGCAGGCGTCGGCTCGTAGTGGCGTTGGGGCAACTGTGGTGAGACCTATGCCTACTTCGGTGGCCTTGGAATCACATGGAACCCCTGATGTCGCTGCGTCTTCCGGCAGTGAGCATCTTACCGGTCAGCCATCACTCCAGGGTGAATGGCGGACAGTGGTGGGCTCGCGCGTGCCTGGCCGAAAGGCGAAGGTGGGATCTGGCCGCGTGGCAGCTGCCTTACCCCTTTCCAACAGGTACGGGGTGCTTCCTAGTGGTGATGACATCGTTTCCGAGCCACCACAGGATGCCTCGCCTGTTGGGCCAGTGGCGGATTCTCCGGCAAGGTCCCGACAGTCACAGAGGGCGGGCCTATTAGTTATAGGGAGCTCCAACGTTAGGCGGGTTATGGAGCCCCTTAGGAAAATAGCGGGTAGGTCGGGGAAGAATGCCAGTGTGCACTCGGTGTGCTTGCCGGGGGGTCTCGTCCGTAATGTGGAGGAGGCCCTTCCGGCAGCTATTGAACGCACTGGGTGTGACCGGCTGCAGATAGTAGCACATGTCGGAACGAATGACGCCTACCGCTTGGGTTCTGAGGCCATCCTTGGTTCCTTCCGGCGGCTGGCTGATTTGGTGAAGACAACCAGCATCGCACGCGGAGTGCAAGCTGAGCTTAATATCTGCAGCATAGTGCCCAGAGTCGACCGCGGTCCTCTGGTTTGGAGCCGTGTGGAGGGTCTAAACCAGAGGCTCAGACGACTCTGCGACTATAATGGTTGCAAATTCATCGACCTCCGTTATTGGGTGGAGAACTGTAGGGCCCCCCTAGACAGGTCAGGCGTGCACTACACACCGGAAGCAGCTACTAGGGTAGCAGAGTACGTGTGGCGTGCACACGGGGTTTTTTTAGGTTAGAGGGACCCCCCCTTGGGCGAAACGATAAA
This sequence comes from Schistocerca serialis cubense, assembly GCF_023864345.2. Taxonomy (NCBI): domain Eukaryota; kingdom Metazoa; phylum Arthropoda; class Insecta; order Orthoptera; family Acrididae; genus Schistocerca; species Schistocerca serialis. The sequence continues at coordinate 473,948,029 of NC_064642.1, read as the reverse complement.
ATACCTGACGGCTTACCAGAGAGGACATTATCATCGTTGATAACGTCCGTCCTCAGAGACCAAAAACAGGAAAAGTTAACGTAATATTGGTAAACTGCAGGAGTATCCAGGGCAAGGTTCCTGAATTAGTATCTCTTATTGAAGGAAATAGTGCGCATATAGTATTAGGAACGGAAAGTTGGTTAAAACCGGAAGTGAACAGTAACGAAATCCTAGACACGGAATGGAATATATACCGCAAGGATAGGATAAACGCCAATGGTGGAGGAGTATTTATAGCAGTAAAGAATTCAATAATATCCAGTGAAGTTATTAGCGAATGCGAATGTGAAATAATCTGGGTTAAGTTAAGTATCAAAGGTGGGTCAGATATGATAGTCGGATGCTTCTATAGACCACCTGCATCAGCAACCGTAGTAGTTGAGCGCCTCAGAGAGAACCTGCAGAACGTCGTGAAGAAGTTTCGTGATCATACTATTGTAATAGGGGGAGACTTCAATCTACCAGGTATAGAATGGGATAGTCACACAATCAGAACTGGAGCCAGGGACAGAGACTCTTGTGACATTATCCTGACTGCCTTGTCCGAGAATTACTTCGAGCAGATAGTTGGAGAACCAACTCGTGAAGCTAACGTTTTAGACCTCATAGCAACAAATAGACCGGAACTTTTCGACTCCGTGAATGTAGAAGAGGGTATCAGTGATCATAAGTCAGTGGTTGCATCAATGACTACAAGTGTAATAAGAAATGCCAAGAAAGGAAGGAAAATATATTTGCTTAACAAGAGTGATAGGGCACAAATCGCAGAATATCTGAGTGACCACCATCAAACGTTCATTTCTGAGGAAGAAGATGTGGAACAAAAATGGAAAAAATTCAGAAACATCGTCCAGTACGCCTTAGATAAGTTCGTACCGACTAAGGTCCAAAGCGAGGGGAAAGATCCACCGTGGTATAACAATCATGTACGAAAGGTACTACGGAAACAAAGAAAGCTTCATCATAGGTTTAAGAGTAGTCGAATCATAGCTGATAAGGAAAAGCTGAACGAAGCGAAAAAGAGCGTAAAGAGAGCAATGAGAGAAGCATTCAACGAATTCGAACATAAAACATTGGCAAACAATCTAAACAAGAACCCTAAAAAGTTTTGGTCATATGTAAAATCGGTAAGCGGATCTAAATCCCCTATTCAGTCACTCGTTGACCACGATGGCACCGAAACAGAGGACGACCGAAGAAAGGCAGAAATACTGAATTCAGTGTTCCGAAACTGTTTCACTGCGGAAAATCGTAACACGGTCCCTGACTTCAGCCGTCGCACGGACGCCAAAATGGAAAATATTGAAATAAACGATATCGGAATTGAAAAACAACTGCTATCACTTAGTAGCGGAAAAGCATCCGGACCAGACGAGATACCCTTAAGATTCTACAGTGATTATGCTAAAGAACTTGCCCCCTTTCTATCAGCAATTTATCGTAGATCGCTGGAAGAACGTAAAGTACCTAGCGACTGGAAGAAAGCGCAGGTCGTTCCCATTTTCAAGAAGGGTCATAAATCAGATGCGAATAATTATAGGCCTATTTCGCTTACGTCAATCTGTTGTAGAATAATGGAACATGTTTTGTGTTCTCGTATTATGACGTTCTTAGATAATACAAATCTCCTTCATCATAACCAACATGGATTCCGCAAACAGAGATCATGTGAAACTCAGCTCGCCCTATTTGCCCAAGAAATTCACAGTGCCGTAGACACTGGCGAGCAGATTGATGCCGTATTCCTGGACTTCAGGAAGGCATTTGATACGGTTCCGCACTTACGTTTAGTGAAAAAAATACGAGCTTACGGAATATCGGACCAGGTTTGTGATTGGATTCAGGATTTCCTAGAAGAAAGAACACAACATGTCATTCTTAACGGTTCAAATTCTGCAGATGTAGAGGTAATTTCGGGAGTACCGCAGGGAAGCGTGATAGGACCTTTATTGTTTACAATATACATAAATGACTTAGTTGACAACATCGGTAGCTCCGTGAGGCTATTTGCAGATGACACGGTTGTCTACAGGAAAGTAGCAACATCAGAAGACTCGTACGTACTCCAGGAGGACCTGCAGAGGATTAATGCATGGTGCGACAGCTGGCAGCTTTCCCTAAACGTAGATAAATGTAATATAATGCGCATACATAGGGGCAGAAATCCATTCCAGTACGATTATGCCATAGGTGGTAAATCATTGGAAGCGGTAACGACCGTAAAATACTTAGGAGTTACTATCCGGAGCGATCTGAAGTGGAATGATCACATAAAACAAATAGTGGGAAAAGCAGGCGCCAGGTTGAGATTCATAGGAAGAATTCTAAGAAAATGTAACTCATCGACGAAAGAAGTAGCTTACAAAACGCTTGTTCGTCCGATTCTTGAGTATTGCTCATCAGTATGGGACCCTTACCAGGTTGGATTAATAGAAGAGATAGACATGATCCAGCGAAAAGCAGCGCGATTCGTCATGGGGACATTTAGTCAGCGCGAGAGCGTTACGGAGATGCTGAACAAGCTCCAGTGGCGGACACTTCAAGAAAGGCGTTACGCAATACGGAGAGGTTTATTATCGAAATTACGAGAGAGCACATTCCGGGAAGAGATGGGCAACATATTGCTACCGCCCACATATATCTCGCGTAATGATCACAACGAAAAGATCCGAGAAATTATAGCGAATACGGAGACTTACAAGCAGTCGTTCTTCCCACGCACAATTCGTGAATGGAACAGGGAAGGGGGGATCAGATAGTGGTACAATAAGTACTCTCCGCCACACACCGTAAGGTGGCTCGCGGAGTATAGATGTAGATGTAGAAAGTGTCTCCAGCAGAGTTCAAGCAACCATAAAGGCGAAGGGTGGAGGCACCCTATATTAGCGTCCACTAATGGGAGTCTCGGATACATTTGACCAGATAATGTGCAGAATGGCGTATCACGAGCAATGAAGTTGCGACTCACATACTTTAACACCAAACCAAAATACAATGTTCTTGTCTATTAGATTCCGCTGCAAGACGTAGTCTTTGCGCGCGTATTGTGAAAGGCTGAAAAACTATACGCACGACTCCAGGGCTTCATGAGAGCATCTGGGATGATGTGCGACGCATGGAGTATGTATCAGTTCTAAAGGAAGGTATTTTGAACACTTCATGTGAGTACAAGTTTCATGCAATGTGCTGGTACATTCCATTGCTGTGCGTTTCTCATGATTTAAGTACTGTGACGAGTTGCAGAAACAAGTTTCGAAGCAAATAAAGCGTTTCTGTGCGCATCTCCTCGTAACATTTTCTTCATCTAAATTTAAGGAATGTGTCAAGAAAGTTCGCTCATACCTTTGTATTAAAAACAGCATTCTCTGCTGTTTCCGTCTGATCTTCTCCGCCACACCACATGCCTGGTCGTAAGTTTATCTTCTAAAACTTTCTGACATCTTTCACAGGGGTATACAGAAAATGAGGAAGACCAATGCTCCTATTCTATGCCGAGCACACTACGACAGGAAACATGCTGTCCCTGAGCTGTCTCGACAGCAACAGCTGCGGCTCGCCAAGCCGCTACAAGAACCAGACTGCCCCGGGAGCTGGGTGCCTCACCGGAGCTAAAATAACTCCCCACAGTTTCTTTTCTGTATTATCTGCCCATCAGATCGCTGGAGCAGTGACATTTTTCACTGTGAAACCGTTTTTCATGTTAACTTTCAGGGAAAAAAGACCGGAAAATGAATCTGTCTGATCCTCAAGAACATAGCCTAATAAAGACATACATTGGCAACCACATCAGTATTCGTTCACTTCGCTATTTTATTCCAACAGAAATTATGTTGAATACCTTACAAGTTTTACCATAGTTTTTCTTGTTACTCGTGCATATGGGCTGAATGATAATACGTTTTTCCTTCAGCTGTATACATAGTTACCCTATTGACAAAATTGAAGGCCAGTTATAAATTAACCACAGGTAGACAATATATGGCCTATACTTAGGGGACAATTTGAATGTTGACGTGACAACCGGAACGCGAGCATTTCTATAAATAATTAGATAACTACCTTTAATCACACTGCCGGACAATTTGAATGTTGACTTGACAACCGGTACATGAGCATTTCTATACAGATACTATTAAAATAATTAGATAACTACCTTTAATCACACTGCCGGACAATTTGAATGTTGACGTGACAACCGGTACATGAGCATTTCTATACAGATACTAATAAAGTAATCAGATAACTACCTTTAATCGTACTGCCATCAATGAATGTAAAATGAATAACCCCAAACTAGGCTATTCATTACATTATCATCGCTTTTCTTTTCTGTGATCTGCAGATTTCTCTATTGTAACCATTCTGTGGCTGTGCGTCACACACGCGAGATAGAATCAGAAATGAAAACGTTAAATATACTTTTGTCTGCTGACACATTGTCTTGCCAATTGGCAGGATGCTTACTAACACAGCTTTCATTAATTTTTAGCTTAATGAACATACACTGATCATCCACAACATTATGACCACTATAACACCCCAAATATAGAACCCGTAATGACATCCCATTTGACAACAAAAGATATAAAAATTAGTTATCCTGACCTTGACGGTAGCTACTGGCAACAAAATATTAACACTATTGAATGTTTAACCAACAGAAATACTAGGGAACTAACAACATCTTTTCCGGAAAGAACTAAATGAGAGACTATCAGATGATCACTTAATGCACGAAGCATGAAACTCTACATAAAGAATTCAAAATATATGCTTTACGATGGTTTAAATCAAGACGAGATAAAGTGTTCAGAGATAACATTAACCCAATGAAAGAGTTGTAGCCGCATCGAGTTGTAAGTTCGCTGCGGCTACAATGAAAACCTTCAATGGAGATGTTAATTCGCTCTATTGTAGACGTCGCGACAAAAGCACGCTTATTGACCGATATTAGATCGTTTCAGACCGATCTGGAATTTTACAGTTTTTTGAGTATCGTCTTGACGTATTAGTCAAAGTTCTGAAGAAAGGTGATAGAACACTTACCGTTTAGCCAAACAACGGAACAGATATTATACGCGAGGGAGAGTAACTCTTGTGATACTTAATCAATTCTGGGACTTAGTCGTCGTGATCTGTGATTTCACGAACATTGAAGGCTATTCCAGCTATCGGTTGATATCGTCACTATTGGCCATCGAATTTGGCGCCTCCACGCATGCGCACTTCCTGCCTAAGACTGGCATAAATAGGGGGCTCTAGTCATGCCTTAGCAGTGTGTTCGTCGCACCTGAAGATGTCGGCCAGTTGCGCTGACGTAATATTGTGGATTTTTCACTATGACATCCGACGTCTCGCACGAGAACCATATATACAACATGTCCGTCGGGAAAGCCTCAAGCAACACATTGAAGGACACATCAATGCACCAGACGCCGACATAAACTCTACAAATAGACTTGAGTAGGAAACATATACACACAATCATGAAGAATTCATAGGTACTCCGTGTTGTCGGAAGTTGTAGTCAATGTCAGAATTGCTGATGTAAATCGTAGCTTCAATTGCGTGAAAGACAGATCGGTGTGCTTTCCAGTGCAGTGGACAGATAATTCAGAAATTCAATAAACACAGTTATAACTGTAATACTTCGTGTTATCTACATCATTTAATTGAACTTTATTGTGTAACTGTGAATAATTATTTTTTTTAATAGAACGCCGAAGCTAAAGGTGATTGAGTGACATTATTAACAGGGAACAGTAATTGAACATTGTATTACGACACTTTCTGTACTTTATTTAGATAATACGTTATCTCTGGATTTACGACGTAGGAGTTGTTGAATTAGCACCGTAGCGAAGCGTTAACGACGCTATAATACTTCACAAATCAACATCCTCGCAAGACTATAATGTGGCATCGGCTTGAATGGTGGAACATATTATACGAGATATCATATTATCTACGAAACTTCCTGGCAGATTAAAACTGTGTGCCCGACCGAGACTCGAACTCGGGACCTTTTAATCTGCCAGGAAGTTTCATATCAGCGCACACTCCACTGCAGAGTGAAAATCTCATTCTGGAAACATCCCCCAGGCTGTGGCTAAGCCATGTCTCCGCAACATGCTTTCTTTCAGGAGTGCTAGTTCTGCAAGGTTCGCAGGAGAGCTTCTGTAAAGTTTGGAAGGTAGGAGACGAGGTACTGGCAGAAGTAAATCTGTGAGTACCGGGCGTGAGTCGTGCTTCGGTAGCTCAGTTGGTAGAGCACTTGCCCGCGAAAGGCAAAGGTCCCGAGTTCGAGTCTCGGTCGGGCACACAGTTTTAATCTGCCAGGAAGTTTCATATCAGCGCACACTCCGCTGCAGAGTGAAAATCTCATTCTGGGCATATTATCTACGTTTGAACATTCATTTGCAAACCGGGCATATAAACTACTGTTGTCAAGTTTCACGTAAGCTTATAAGCCCGTCGCGTACACGCGAAGGATATTTGGTTTATTTGGTTTCAGATAAAGGGAGTTGTTGCGGTACCGACTGGTGCAGTCGCTGCGTGTAGCAGTAAAGAAGACAGACATCCTTCGAACACCATTGCTTCAATTGTAAGCGAGGGCCGCTTATACATTTCGGCGTGCTGCTCCATCGATATGCGGATATCTGTTAAAGGAGATAGTGTCTGAAACCAACCAAACAAAGCGAGGAGTTTGTTTTAACAGTTACAGAACGGAGTTGTCGCGACCGACGGACGCCGACCTGTGTCAACCAGACTTGGACATCCATTTCCATCGATCCGACACACACACACACACACACACACACACACACACATACACACACACACTCGCCACACCACCTACCTAATAGCAGGTATGTCCAACTTCTGCACGGTTAACAGCGGCGACGTGTCGTGGCATGGGAGCAATGAGGCCTTGGTAAGTAGCTGGAGGGAGTTGGCACCACATCTGCACACACAACTCACCTAATTCTCGTAAATTCCGGGAAGGAGGGCGATGAGCTCTGACGCTGCGTTCAATCAGATCCCAGATGTGTTCGATCGGGTTCAGATCTGGCGAGTTGGAGCGCCAGCACATCAATTCGAACACCTTACACTCCTGGTCTTATGACATGGCGCGTTATCTTGCTGAAATGTGCCACTGCCCTCGGAGAAACTGCAGGAGCATGGATGCGCACATGAATGTTCCCCAGAGCATAATGGAGCCGCCGCCAGTTTGTCTCCGTCCCGTAGTACAGGAGTCAATGAGCTATTTCACTGGGAGACGACGGGATCACGCCCTCCCACAGGCTTGATGAAGAAAACATCGGGATTGATCAGACCATGCAACGCTCTGCCTCTGCGCCAATGTCCAGTGCCGATAGCCACGTGCACATTTCAGTCGCAGTTGGTAATGTCGTGGTGTCAACAGTGCATACGTCGTCGGCTGCGGAGGCCCATTGTTAGGAGTGTTCGGTGCACTGACTGTTCAGATACACTTGTAATCTGCACAGCCTACGACGTCCTTGTAATGAGGGCTGGTCGCCCAACCCCACGATACCTGGACGTTGTTTCAGCTTGGTTTCGCCACGTGTTGAAGACACTCACCGCAGCACTCCTCGAACACATGTCGTGCAGTTTCCGAAACGCTCATGCCGTGCCTCCGGGCCTTCACAATCTGCTCTCGGTCAAAGATAGTTCGCGCGCCTTCCCTATTCTATACATGGACAGCACAATGACAGATACTGCATGCACCGTGTGTGTGTGTGTGTGTGTGTGTGTGTGTGTGTGTGTGTGTGTGTGTGTCTGACTAGCAGTCATTCGTCGCCAGGGGACATTGCTATCGCCTGGACTGGTTTATATCGATGGTAGGTCGGTGCTCATCATGTTCTGGCTGATCAGTGTAGATTTCCTCTTACTTGCTACCACACTCTGTAATTCTAGCTGTTAACTTTTCTGCAGATAATCTCTGTGTTTAATATGTTTCCATTCTTCTTCAGAACGTCCAGCTGCTGTTGTAATCGCCGTCAGACGGGGGCTTCCCTCGGCTTAAGAAAATTGTGATGTCCTCTAGTGTCAATGAATATGTCCTCACATAGGAGGTGAAAATGAAAGTCTTGTATGAGTGCAGAATATGAGATCGCCGTGGTTGGTCGCTGAACATGGTCTCCTACATCCCTGCAGAGTAAACACTGCGCTCCTGCTAGAACCGACGCTCACAGGAAGACAGCATATGTCGTCAGTCGATGACAAACGAGTGCATGCAAGTTTTTCACGCAGCCGGTGACGACACCGTCTTTATCTACACATATGAAGTGAGTTTTTATCTATTTTCGTTTTCAATATATTCTGTTCTCACTCACTAACATTGGCGGCCGAGCGAACAATGAACAAGGCTAAATTTCCTGGAAGATTAAAAGTATACCCTAGGCGGTGGGGACGTAAATGGCCCCTTGTGTATCGTGGTCAGTACCTTACACGTGGCATCAGTCAGTTTCTATCTGGCATGAAGTTACTCTACACTGTTTATTTCAGTACAGATTGAAGAACTCGTGTGGCTCACGGCGGAATGCAAATCTTTTTCTGCCTGACGACACTTGACCAATTCACATTTCATTTGTCTGTCGGTGTTACTGTATCGGATAGGTGACCGCAATCAGTATGTTCAGTCCTGATTGTATTGTTGATGATGTAGAGGCAGAAAGAGAGAGAGAGAGAGAGTGTGTATGTGTGTGTGTGTGTGTGTGTGTGTGTGTGTGTGTGTGTGTGAGTGGGAGAGAGAGAGAGAGAGACAGAGAAGGGAAGAGGATGCAACCCGGTTCCACAATATACCCCACTCCTCTTGCACAGGGGACCGCCGAGCCCCGCGTCCTCATCTGGAGGGCGACTATTATCAACAGTATCACCTGCCATCATCACTTCATGAGACACCGCGAACGTATTTGGAATTTGCTCTGGAATTTTGTTGTGGAGTCTGATGGTGTCCAGCCACCTTACGCCACTATCTCTTCTCCTCATACAGACAACACTTCCAATGAAAATGTTTTCTGCTGTCGGGATTGGAACTTTCTAAGAGTCGAGCACCGCTTAGGCAAACGTTCTCGTCCTCGGTTTCGAAGACGGTTTTCTGCCAAGTGAAAAATACATTCTGATATACGAACTACTCTAAGGAAATCGCTTGTTTAAAGGCAGTTGAGTATTCTAGATTCTTGTGTGAAGATGAGACAAATGATAAAGGCTACCATCGAGATGCGAGAACTAACAAAATACTCCCTTATCTTTCAAGATAAACATAATTCGCCATCTCACACAACAAGAAAACTGTATATACTGAAGTTTCTGTGCATACATAATTCAAATCGGAAGAAATATTTCGCAATCGTTACGTACTCGCTTCGATGGTGGCTGTACCGCAAAAGCTAACGAGAGATGACCAGGATGTCACAGTGGATTGTTGACACTCCATAGATGAAGCAGATGTTCTTGGATGACGTGGAACAGTTTCAACAAGCACATATAGTGTTCAGCATTTACTAATACACCATACTTAAACATATCACGGTCTATGTGTGTCAGCTGCACTCAGTATGTTTGCACACTTCAGTCCTAGATGTTTGTGCTTCGTGATTGTCGTTAGAGTGCTGTAGTTGTATCGTTCGCTCTCCCAATTCGTTCCTCATTCAAACTGCGTAGAATGTAAAGGACAGAAGGAACGACTGTACTATCCCACAGCCTACAGCTTTATTTGTGTAATCTGAGTATGTATGTAGATACCTAATGGAGACTGTAAATTACTAGTTGTTACACAAGGGTATTTAATTAACTCTAAATTATAGCCCTACAGACTTAATAGTGGAGGAATAGTGACACTACAGTTTAATTTTGTCACCAAGTATGATACTTATGTAATGAATTCTATTGTTTGTTGCAAAACCTGACACAGACGTGTGCAGTAGCTACATTGAAGTGCAATATAAATGCATTTAATTATCTTATACATTGACTCAGATATTCACAAGTACATGAAACAGTTACAAGGAAATATGGTTGTCGGACACTCAAGATGAGGAACTCATAGGTAAAGTTACTATATTCCTAGCATGAATGATCTGTTTCTATGATCCAACAATAACGATTGCCAAAAGTATGAGATTCTAATGTTTTGCATGCCAGAAAGGCGTATTCGTCCTACTCATGAACATTACAATGTTCACTGAGCACATTGTGACCTACACCCGCCGAAGCTGATTGCAGGTCTTACCATTTTTAACTGCGTTATTGTGTTGACCTGCCGTATTGCTCTAGACTTGGGTGCTTTGCAGAAGCACAGCCACTGCATCGTCGGAGATTTGCTCCAGGTAGCAACTCTGTCGAATACGATGCCCGTGAAACGTGGAAAGATACGTAGCGCGAACTTTACACCGTGCTCCAGTTGGAGCTTCAAAATGAAGTAACTACTATCCACTGCAAAGTATGCGAGAAGAATTCCAGATAATTGTACCGTAAGCAGAGGCCGATGTGTCACCTGCCTCCTGTGCTCCCTCCTAACATTCGCCCCTTTTTGGCGAGGCAATCAAAATCTTACAAGCAGTTATCCATTGACAAGGACCAATTTTGCTGGATCGTCCTCCCACACAATAAAAATAAAAACTACCCACAAGTATAGCTGGAGAGCATCCGCCACGTCTCAATAATTATTCGAAAAGTACTATGTCACATCAGTCGGGCCAATAAAATTCCCGTATTTTCGCACCCAGAAGGCAATATGGCTCAAGTTAAAGAAAGGAAATAGTCTTCGCTTTGTCCTGTCGGCGACTCAAAGGAGCCTATTATACTACGTAACAGTATGTTCCAAATCCCTAAGATTCCTACGTGCCTTTTTCACGAAGTTCCAGCTGCAAGTAGTTTGGGGCGAGAAAGCTGCAGTTACACACTCATGAAATCCTCACTCCTGCCTTATAAAGCCGAGAGTATAGCGTCATAAATGACTTCCCGTCTCTCCTAGTTGCTTTCACAGAGACCCTACTGCACAGCTGTTGATTCCTATCTGCAAGCTGGCGCCGCTGCTCCTCTGTATTTCTCCACGAAGCCTGTTGCTGCTTACTAAGCGAGACATGTAGCTGTACTTCAGAAATTTTTTTTACGATGGAGCGGAGGTCAGACTAGATTGAGTTCCTCGATCATATGTCGGAGCACACTGAGGGCAGCATTACCGCCAGTCGGTATTGTCTCGGCACTCCACGAACGTTCCATTCGCCTCTTCACTTCACACAATAGCCTTTGGCGAATGCTGTCCTATCGGAAGTCACCTTTTCTGCAAGCTGTCGTAATGGTGCCCTTCTGACCGCTTCCCTCTGTGAAATTCCCAGCCCAGCCAAACGCAGTTCTCGAAAAACAGAATTGCTACAACTACTTAAGTACTTGCAACATTAGCAATCACTGACGTTAAGACAATTAATTGAAGTGAATACGTGGGTAGCGTTTAATAAAATAAAGGAATGCGTTATTTGCAAATCAGGTTAATTCGATTGGATACACTATGTGATCAAAAATCTCCGGACACCTGGCTGAGAATGACTTAGAAGTTCGTGGCGCCCTCCATCGGTAATGCTGGAATTCAATATGGTGTTGGCCCACCCTTAGCCTCGATGACAGCTTCCACTCTCGCAGGCATACGATCAATCCGGTGCTGGAAGGTTTCTTGGGGAACGGCAGCCCATTCTTCACGGAGTGCTGCACTGAGGAGAGGTACCGATGTCGGTCGGTGAGGCCTGGCACGAAGCCGGCGTTCCAAAATGTCCCAAAGGTGTTCTATAGGATTCAGGTCAGGACTCTATGCAGACCAGTCCATTACAGTGATGTTACTGTCGTGTAACCACTCCGCCACATGCCGTGCATTATGAACAGGAGCTCGTTCGTGTTGAAAGATGCAATGGCCATTGCTCTTCAACAACGTGAAGCAAGAATGCGTATGCTGTGAGTGTGCCACGCAAAACCACAAGGAGTGCAAGCCTCATCGATGAAAAACACGATCACACCATAACAACACCGCCTCCGAATTTTACTGTTGCCACTACAAACGCTGGCAGATGACGTTCACTGGGCATTCGCCTACCCAGACCCTGCCATCCGATTGCCACATTATGTACCGTGATTGGTCACGAAGATGGCATTCCGGTCAACGGGCAACCATGCCAACGATGACGTCAGGGCACCTATGAAACTAGGTAGTGTTTGCTGGGTAGACTCACACCCACACAGCTACAGACGGTGCAGTATTGCACAGAGAATACGCCTAGCAGACTCTCTGCGTCGGAAGGCCATAGAAAGAAAGGAAACAGGGCAGTCGCAAACACTGATGTTGCCCGATGGCCTAATGTGAATCGTTCTGTTGTGTCTCGGATGTGGCGACAGTTTACAGAGACTGTGTCCCCAAGGCCAATGCAGGGCCACCCATGTGTGACTTCAGAAGAGAGGACCATTATTTGGATGTAAGGTCACGACAGTACCACCTTAACACTGCGCAGCATCTGCCATGTGAGCTCGCAGCATCCAATGGACGTGTTGTATGGAGGCAAACCGTGTGCGGAAGGGTTCGGCGGGGTGGCCTTTATTGTTGGAGACCTGCTGTACGTCTACCTCTGACGCGTCTTCACAGAAGGGGACGTCTAGAGTGGACTCATCAACATGCCACTGCGACGGTCAAACACTGGGCCAATGTTATTTTCACAGATGAGTTCCGATTTAGTTTGGAGAGTGATTCTCGGCGGATTCGCAACTAGAGGGAACGTGGAACACGATTTCGGCACCCAAAAATTGTGGAGAGAAACCGATATCGAGGAGGATACATAATGGCGTAGGCAGAGATTGTGTTTACCACTCGAACCCCCCTTCATGAAATTGTGCAGGTGAATTGCCAAGGTTTAGCTGCTGTTAGACATCATGACGAGATATTGGAACCTCATTTGCGGTTGTTGCGAGATGGTACCTCTTAGAGCAGCGGTGGTTGATGTTTTCTAGGAAACGGAAGATGTTGCACGCATAGCATGGTCTGCTCGCTCTCCTGATTTGAATCCCACAGAGCATGTCTGGGATGCGGTAGATAGACGGGTTGCATCCACCAACCACTCTCCAAGACTTGCGAGCAGGTCTGCAGGAAGAATGGGCGTTATTACCTCAACACCAGACTGATAGCATTCCTCACAGCATGTCCCGTAGTTGTCAGGCCTGTTTTGCAGCCAGACGTGGCAACACCCCATGCTGAGCACATTAACCAGTTGTAGAATGTGTGGGCAAATCCGTTAAGTTGGGACAATGAACATTTCGGTCCGCCGATATGCACGTTGCGGTTGTTTACGTTCTGTATTCTTTACATTCTTTCCACATTATTATCACCTGTTTATGCTGTTTTGTAGCAAAATAAACGCAGCCTTGCAAAATTTCCGTTTGTCGCTTTAATTTTGGACACCATTGTACATTGAAACTCCTACTAGTTTGGCCCATATATGATTTGGGCACACACAACAATTTAGGTTACAAATACCAGACCTGTGGCGTACATGAGTTTTTAAATTTGAGTTGTGAACAATTTTTTTCTTTCATTTTGGACACCAGTGTACATTGAAACTCCTATCAAGTTTGGCCAATATATGATTTGGGCATACACAACAATTTAAGTTACAAATACCAGACCTGTAGCGTACATGAGTTTTTAAATTTAAGTTGTGAACAATTTTTTTCTTACATTTTACTGTTTGCGGAAGAAGTAATTTTGACATTCTTGGCATGGACTAAGTTTGCAATCTGATTTGAGACTTTACCAATGAATGTTATGCAGTCAAAAGTCACAGAGTTTTCAGGAGCTATTTGTGCTAAAATGATGTCTGATTTGGAATTACAGCTATCTTCGTTAGTGTATTTTTCATTCTGTTATGAAATTCAGTGATGCTGACCGAACTGTAATCATTATTGTGGGCTATTACTTTCATTGTTTTTCATTCTTGTAGTTCATCTTCAATTACCAAAGGGATTTTTTTCCATTCTGTTTAGCAGTTTCCAATAATACGCTGTTTAATGTTGCTTGGGTTGACATGAGAGCTGTTGATTGTGGTATCTGTTGTAGTGGGTTTTCTGTATATTTTAATTTATGTTTACCTTTGTATTTACTAATTTTCAGATCCAAAAAATTTATGCCGTTATTAGTTTCATCCAAAAGAATAAATTTCTGTTTTTTGCGGAGTTTGTTAAGCTGTACTATTCCGTCAAATAAGACATGTCTGTTATCCACATACCGTTTGCAATATATGACTTCGTTCTCTATTGTCAGACTAGCATTGGAAAAGTATGATTCTCAGTAATTTATGTAAATGTTGGCTATCGGTTAGCTAAGCAACTGCCCACTGCAAGCCCATCTTCCTGTTCATAAACATTATTATTAAGGCTGTACTGTCAAGAAGGTCAATAAGCTTATAAATTTGAGGTAGGCTGATATCTTTATATTGTAGCAAGCTATTTTTAATTACTGAGTTTCTTTTACAACTTACGATACCATGAACACATGGATGCTCTCAGACTCAACAACCTAAATTAGTCAACTTCCGTTTCTCTCTCTGCTCAACCCAGGAACACGGAGACAAGCACCGAAGAAAACGTAGAAATGTTACATTTTGACGAAAAAGGTGTACAGACGATTTGTTAGTGGAATTATTATTAAACAACCACATTCACAATAAACCTGATTGCATGCGGAATGTTCAGCTAAAATTAAAAGAACTAACTGTACGGCACCTCCAAAATTTCATACGACTCCTTTAATTTCAAATGATAAAAATAAAAATTAATTGACACGGAGAAAATTGTTCATTGATCAATATGGACTTTAAAAGAAACTCAAACCCTCTGTCTTATAATGTGAAAGGATGGCTTTTCAGGAAGCAAGTAGAATGTTTAAAGTAAAAAGTGTAAAGTAAAAAGGTGCAGAACTACGTAATCACAAAAACTTTCTAATATTTTAGGACGCAAACGTAAAACCTATTGTAAACTACGAATCACAAAAGCTTTGTTATATTATAGGACACAAATGTAAAACTTGCAAAAATGTCAACGCTACCATCTCACTATGAGCTTGGGCCCGAAACTAATAACGTTACAATAAAATCATTTGAGAAAAAAAAAGCTTTTGGTTGGTGGCAGTATTTCCCACAGTATAAGTTTATCTTCTGTAATATATTATTAAAGATCACTCCTTAACAAGAGTGGCAAATTCAGTAGAAGTACAGGCTGTATATAATGGTATATTACAAGGCATGGTAGTCGGTAGATGTGTACCATAATAGCATATTTCTCTATTAAACGTGTGCTCTAAAACGCCTCGTTTGCACGCTAACACCTCTGAAATGTAGAGGGGGACACAGGCAGTTTGATCTATACAGGCCAGGCAAGTAGTAAAGGAGAAAATGTACATCACTGTCAGCAAACATCAGTTTAATTCGCTTATGGAATATGCTTAATGTGATCACAACCAACTTCGATACATTGTTTACCTTATGATGCCTTGCCAGTCTCATATCACAGATGACTGCAGCTGCTACTCGTATTAGTGCCAGAAGATCCTGTGGCGACACCACGAGTACTTCGTACAACAGAGTTTTCGTGGATCTCCAGAAATGAAAATCCAGTGGTGTCATGTACAGTGAGCGAGGGGACCACACTATTGAGCCTACACGTCCAATGCATATGTTGTCAAAAGTGTCATTTACGTACCCACGTACAAGGCTGTCGCAGTTGCTAGAGCGCAATCTGTTGTAACCACAGGGCACAACGGATGCCCAAAAATACCTCATCCATCAGCCCGGATAAGACTTCACGCAGAAATACAAGATAAGTGGGACCATCTAAACGCACAGGCATGAGGTGTAAATGAGACAGGCCCACACATTGACAGCAAAGCGACGTAGATGGTCTCGAATATGTAGCCCGTGAGGATTTTCGTCGATCCTAATATGATTCTTTATGGTATTGGACATGCTGCCCCTAGTAACGGTGCACCATTCGTCGTAGGAAGTGAGGATCCTCCCCACTTTGTTCAAGCAGCAATCATCAAAAACTGACGCGACTATGAAAGAATACTCAGTCATCGTATGAGCCTTCTGAAATTTGTAGGGACGAAGGTGCTCACCATGCAGAACGTGTCGCACTGGCATCTTGCTCACATGTATGGTGTGTGATACAGCTGGGGTGCTCGCGGAAGGCTAACGCACAGCTTTTTCAAACTCTGGTATACGGCGTGCCCGCGGGCGTCCATTGCGGTGACCGCTAGGACGGAAACTGCCCGTTTCACATAAATGCCTCTCCAACCTTGCAAGCATGTGTGGGCAGGATGATGCCTTGAGGCAAAGTTCTGCATAGAGCCACCAGCAAGCGTCACCTGAGTTGCTTTGGCCTTCCCCGTACGCGAGAAGTATGTCAGTATGTTCTGCAGTTGCGTACACGACCTGCCATCAGGTGGAAACCTGACGCTTACACAGTTTTATGGCGATATGACAGCCAAACTGTCTTTTGCCGAGTTATAACGTGAGTGAACAGTATCGCTGTCAAGAACAGAGACCGTGCCGTGTTAGAACAACTGTTTCATGTCAACGGCATCAATTACAGTGCTGCATTGAGAGTAAGGCCAACTGAAACATCTGAGCAGAGGCTCGATGATACTAGGCAGTTCAAAAAAGATAAAAATAACATTCAAAAACATGGGTGGCACCTGGAAGAAGAAGGCTTCATATCCCAGAGGAAGTTATTGCTTTAACTGACCACGCAACATGTGCACCGGGTAGTGCTAGTGCTGATGCAGTCAACAGCACGGAAAGTTTTCAGATCTACGCTACTGGCCATTAAAATTGCTACACCAAGAAGAAATGCAGATCATAAATGGCTATTCATTAGACAAATATATTATACTAGAACTCACATGTGATTACATTTCGCACGACCGCTACGGTCGCAGGTTCGAATCCTGCCTCGGGCATGGATGTGTGTGATGTCCTTAGGTTAGTTAGGTTTAAGTAGTTCTAAGTTCTAGGGGACTTATGACCACAGCAGTTGAGTCCCATAGTGCTCAGATCCATTTGAACCATTTGATTACATTTTCATGCAATTTGGGTGCATAGATCCTGAGAAATCAGTACCCAGAACAACCACTTCTGGCCGTAACAACGGCCTTGATACGCCTGGGTACTGAGTCAAACAGAGCTTGGATGGCGTGTACAGGTACAGCTGCCCTTGCAGCTTCAACACGATACCACAGTTCATCAAGAGTAGTGACTGGCGTATTGTGACGAGCCAGTTGCTCGGCCACCATTGACCAGACGTTTCCAATTGGTGAGAGATCTGGAGAATGTGCTGGCCAGGGCAGCAGTCGAGCATTTTCTGTATCCAGAAACCTGCAACGTGCGGTCGTCCATTATCCTGCTGAAATGTAGGGTTTCGCAGGGATCGAATGAAGGGTAGAGCCACGGGTCGTAACACATTTGAAATGTAACGTTCACTGTTCAAAGTGCCGTCAATGGGAACAAAGGTGACCGAGACGTGTAACCAATGGCACCCCATACCATCACGCCAGGTGATACGCCAGTATCGCGATGACGAATGCACGCTTCCAATGTGCGTTCACCGCGATGTCGCCAAACGTGGATGCGACCATCATGGTGCTGTAAACATAACCTGGATTCATCAGAATAAATGTCGTTTTGCCACTCGTGCACTCAGGTTCGTCGTTGAGTACTCCATCGCAGGCGCTCCTGTCTGTGATGCAGCGTCAAGGGTAACCGCAGCCATGGTCTCTGAGCTGATAGTCCATGCTGCTGCAATCGTCGTCGAACTGTGTCGTGTAGATGGTTGTTGTCTTGCAAACGTCCCCATCTGTTGACTCAGGGATCGAGACGTGGATGCAAGATCCGTCACAGTCATGCGGATAAGATGCCTGTCATCTCGACTGCTAGTGATACAAGGGCGTTGGGATCCAGCACGGCGTTCCGTATTACCCTCCTGAACCCACCGATTCCATATTCTGCTAACAGGCATTGAATCTCGACCAACGCGAGCAGCAATGTCGCGGTACGATAAACCGCAATCGCGATAGGCTACAATCCGACCTTTATCAAAGTCGGAAACGTGACGGTAAGCATTTCTCCTCCTTACACGAGGCATCACAACAACGTTTCACCAGGCAACGCCGGTCAACTGCTGTTTGTGTATGAGAAATCGGTTGGAAACTTTCCTCATGTCAGCACGTTGTAGGTGTCGCCACCGGCGCCAACCTTGTGTGATTGCTCTGAAAAGCTAATCATTTGCATATCACAGCATCTTCTTCCTGTCGGTTAAATTTCGCGTTTGTAGCACGTCATCTTCGTGGTGTAGTAATTTTAATGTCCACTAGTGTATTTTACACGTGTACCCTTGAAAGATTTAGACGGTGCCACAAGTGATACCACATGATCCGCAGCAAAGTTCTGAGTTTGCTCTCTGGTTTCTGGCACGGATCGAAGTTGGTGACATGTGGCCGGGCAGTATTCTATAGAGTGACGAGGCACAGTTTTCACAACAGAGTGCAGTGAATACACAGAACTGCAGAATTTGGGGTACTGTTGAAGCACGTGTTGTGCACGAAGCGCCACTGCATTCGCCGTATGTGACTGTGTGCTGTCGATTGATAATCATTTTCACTTCGATCTGTCCTTCTTTGATGAGAATACACTCGGAAGCCTATCGGGTGCACTGTGACGTCTGTATGTTATTGAGACTTCCTCATACGGCATGTGACTCCTAGTTTAGAAGAGCTCAATTGTGTGGAGACCGCTGTTTTCATGCAAGATGGGGCAACACCTCATGTCGCTCGCCCCAGTGAAAAATCTGCTTAATGCAGCCTTCCACGGACGTGTTATCTCCAGAGGTCTTCCAGATGAATGGCCTTCAAGATCACGTGGTCTGAATCCAAGTGACGTTTGGCTGTGTGTTTCCAAAAGAACACGTTTACTAGGGTCCGTACACGTCAAAACGTCGGTGATTTCGCCAGAACTGCTCCGAGCTACTGTTGATCACGTCATCTTACCGACGCAGCGTCTCGTCGACTTCTCCGTCGATCGTATTGTACAAACTGCGTAAGCGGTGTCCGCAGCTCGTGGTCGTGCGGTAGCGTTCTCGCTTCCCGCGCCCGGGTTCCCGGGTTCGATTCCCGGCGGGGTCAGGGATTTTCTCTGCCTCGTGATGACTGGGTGTTGTGTGATGTCCTGAGGTTCGTTAGGTTGAAGTAGTTCTATTTTCTAGGGGACTGATGACCATAGATGTTAAGTCCCATAGTGTTCAGAGCCATTTGAACCATTTTGTGTAAGCGGTGGTTCATAATAAAACCAATATTATGCCTTTCTCACTTTTTTGCCTTTTTAAGCCCACGCCCCGTTCCCAGTCCATTACACATGGAAACATTTCTATACGGCTTTCTTGCTTCACAGCGTCAGATTTGACCTGGTGACCAAAATTAGAACTAATTTTTTCACTGTAAATCGGTTCACGATTATCGTATTAGAATATCTATCAAGTTTTTTGGCATAATTAGAACCCACACTGGACCTCTATGAGTAGATGCACTTCCATTACAACCACCCGACAGTACAATATCAAACTACCGAACACAAGTCAATATATAATCTACCGTTGTCTACGCAAGATTGTGGAGTGCTGTATGTGCCATACAAGAAATGAAGCAGTACCTCTGGTAAACAGTCCGACCTCTCTCTCTCTCTCTCTCTCTCTCTCTCTCTCTCTCTCTCTCTCTCTCCACACACACACACACACACACACACACACACACACACACACACACACACACACACACATACATGCAGTACGCCACCTCCTCATTGTCAAAAATGGTTCAAATGGCTCTGAGCACTATGGGACTTAACATCTGTGGTCATCAGTCCCCTAGAACTTAGAACTACTTAAACCTAACTAACCTAAGGACATCACACACATCCATGCCCGAGGCAGGATTCGAACCTGCGACCGTAGTGGTCACGTGGTTCCAGACTGAAGTGCCTAGAACCGCACGGCCACATCGGCGGCTCCTCCTTGTCTGCGTTAGTTTGTTTACCCGCTGTACCGGTTCGGAAGCCGTAGCACGTCAACAATCTCAGACTGAAACCGGTAATCTAATGACAAAAAATTTGTCGCCGTAGACGTGAAGTTAAGGAAATTTAGTCTCTGAACCTTTGCACTTTACTTTGTGTCCTTCATTCCTAATTTGTGTGGTTCAAACTGCCTACGTCCTCCCTCATATTTCAGAGACGGTAGCACGCAAACGGGGAATTTTCGAACATTCGTTTATTCGAAAAATATCTTCACAGGGTACCTTCAACCAACCACTGAGCCTTGTAACATACTTTTGATACACCCTGTATATCTCACCAGTACCCCTCCTGATTACAGCACAGAGTGTTTATTGCCGGTCACTGAGTTCCGTCGGCAAAAGGTGCTGAGCGACGAAGCGAAGCGATACAACATCATAAGCTATGCCTAGCAACGGCTAGCGCAGAAGCCTTTTAGGTCGCCAGCAACGCAGAGTGGGCCGCTAGCAATGGCGCATGCCACAGTTCAAGAGCTTCGAGGCTGCTGCGATTAATTTCACTGGCGAGCGAGGAAGCCGTATTTGCTCTTATAACTTCTAAGCACCAGAGGCCAACAGGCCACTGTGAACTCGCCATACCTCATTTTCTTGCAATGAGACGTTAAGATGGCAAATGAATGTTACTTCAGTTCATATTTTATATTCAATGATTTAAGAGCAATTATCTATGAACACTAAAACAGAATAGATGGTGGCTCTCAAATCCCGTGCCTATAAAAGATACCATCGTATCTTTGATATGTTTCAGTTGATCTATTGACGCGTAAACCTGTTTTGCCATTATACAACAGGCTCTCGCTCACGAAGGTGCGTCTTTTTATTGTAAACGTTCGACTTTTCCTTGGAGTGACGCGCTTGTCTTGCCGAACGGGTATTAACTGGTGCGTCAAACTGACTAGTCATGCAAATCTGCATTTATATAACGGCGTGCAATAATAATCTGTAAGAGCCGCATGTTCACCTTCCGCCTTTCTTCATAGAAGACACCCGTGAAAGACCAGAGTCAATCCGTTTCCGTAAATTCTCTAAGTTTCTAACACTACCGTCGATGCTCTTTCGTGACATGTAGTAGCAGGAATAGTAATACGGTATCCACCTCTACAACTATACTCCGCAAGCCATCTTAATCGTAGCTGAGGGTATCTTGTACACCACCATAACATCTCCCTTTTTTATTTCAACTGCGGATGGAACGCGAGAATAACAATTCTTCGTAACGCCTCTGCGTGAGCTCAAGTCTTTCTTATGTTGCCTTCATCGTCTTTTCGCGATATGTACGCAGGGGTAAGCAGTCGGAACCGCGGGACTGCTACGGTCGCAGGTTCGAATCCTGCCTCGGGCATGGGTGTGTGTGATGTCCTTAGGTTAGTTAGGTTTAAGTAGTTCTAAGTTCTAGGGGACTTTTGACCTAAGATGTTGAGTCCCATAGTGCTCAGAGCCATTTGGGTAAGCAGTACATTGTTTGGTTCTTCTAGGAACGCACACACTCGGAACTTTAGCACTAAATTACCACGATACACGCCTCTCCCGTAGCGTCTGCCGCTGAAGCAGGATGAGCCCTAAATATTGTTTCGTGACAGATCACACATCACCGACTGCATATTTTCGCCCACGTAAACACTTACAGCCTGAGAGTACTCAGGAAGATAGAATATCGACCGATCACACAAAAGATGAACACAGCAAAAATATGTGAGGGCGGAAAAAGTGACAGATGGTGTAATCCATGACGATGGTGATGATATTTATGATGATTAGAACCACATAAAAGAGCCATGATGATGATGATGATGATGATGATGATAACCACATCAAAGAGGAAATGGCGCAACACACAGACCATTCGCCATTATTTCCACGCACGTACACACACCAGGTTCACTGTGAACCTACATCTAGTCATGCAAGTGCAAGTATACTGAAATGTAAGTATAGGAGTAGATAATTGGCGATAATTTAACAGTTAATATCTGATACTTTATTAGATGAAATCACCTAGTAAATAAAAACTGTGTAGCGGCGTGGGACTCGTACCAGAAGTTTGCCGCCTGCGTGAAATGCAGACCCTACTGAAGGATCCAAACACGACTTATGTACCACACTTACAGTTACAGTGGTACGTAGTAGACTAGTATTTGCAGATTCGAACTTGCACTTGTGAGCTGTAGGGACTATATGGTTCGCTCAGTCGGTAAGAGCATTGACCGCCAAATTTTGGCTTTGAGTCAAGGCCCGCTACACAGTTTCAATCTGCTACGAAGTTTCAAAGCAGTGTGCACTCAGCTCCTGTGTGAAGATTTCATTCTTTTTCATACAACGCACTGAGTATGCGGCGTTGTTTGGGTATGTATTTATTCCAATCTTCTATTACTCCATCTCTTCCTTCCCATCTTTCTAGCTATATCCTTACATCCTTCTTCCCTCTCCCTCTGTCCACCTCCTACTCCCCCCCCCCCCCCCCCTCATTCGTCTCCTCTGCCCCTCTCTCTCTGTCCATCTCCTCCTACCTCTCTGCTCTTCCCCTTTATCCATCTCTCCCTCCCCTCCCTCCCCTCTCTCTTTCCATCTCCCTCCCCCTCTCTCTATTCACCTCCTTCTACCCCCTCTCCCTTTACATCTCCCCCTCTTTCCTTTTTCTGTCCCTCTCTGTCCTCTGTCTGTGTCCATCTCCTCCTCTTTCCTTTCTCTGTGTCCCTCCTCCTCGCCCCTCTGTCTCTCTCCTCCTTCTCCCTTTTTGTGTGTCCATCTCCTCCCTCCTTCACTCTCTAAGTTATCACACCCCCATAGGAGGCTGGTGTTTCTTACCCCCACAGTACTTCTTACCAGATCGTAACTAATATGTGTACCAGATTTCGTTGAAATCGTTCCAGGGGTTTAGGATGAGCTTTTTACCCATGGCTTTGTCAGCGTGCGCATATATCAAATATAATTTACACGTATTTAACACATTTCACTAGTACTTATAGGCATCTCTAGCGAATATCGCCTTTCACTTCTCCTGAACTATGTGTCGTAGAGTGAAATACTTTTGCAGGTGCCCGCATCTCGTGGTCGTGCGGTAGCGTTCTCGCTTCCCACGCCCGGGTTCCCGGGTTCGATTCCCGGCGGGGTCAGGGATTTTCTCTGCCTCGTGATGGCTGGGTGTTGTGTACTGTCCTTAGGTTAGTTAGGTTTAAGTAGTTCTAAGTTCTAGGGGACTTATGACCACAGCAGTTGAGTCCCATAGTGCTCAGAGCCATTTTTTTTGAACTTTTGCAGGTATACCTAGTGGTGTACATGGGTAGTCTCTGCGAAATGTAGCGAAGAAGTAACAAAGTAAAACGTTATGCATGACGCCCCACTTTTTCACGTATCTGACGTCATATTTCCTTAAATATGTGTCGTACAATAATATAGTTTTTTGGTACGTTCAGTGCTGTTCTTGGGCACTGTCTGCAAAATGTGTCGCAAATACTATTAATAGTAAAAAAAGTAATAAACTCGTCATGCTTCATCCGGCTCTTTTACTGTATGAAGAGCGAAAATGTAGTGAGCCACAATTTTTTTTCCTTTCTACATTTTGTGCAAGTTCTCATAAGGCTTTGAAATTATATATGAAGTTCGTTGAAAGTTACGAAGATTTTGCATTCTCTAATTCTGGGTGAATAAAGTATGGATATTGGCGTGTCGTGGGCTGCACTGCTCTTTAACCCGCCTCCTAGCCCGCCCCCCACCCCCAACCGCTCTCATAGGTAGGCGGTTCTTACCCCACAGCGATTATTTCCAGACTAAGTAATATGTGCACAAAGTTTGGTTGAAATCGGTCCGGTCATTTAGGTGGAGGTGTGGAACGTACGTACATATGCTAAAGCGCCAAAGCAACTGTCATAGACAAAAATAATGAAATACAGAGATATGAAAACAGGCTGAATATGGCGCTGTGGTCGGCAACGCCTA
Source organism: Schistocerca serialis cubense (assembly GCF_023864345.2). Classification (NCBI taxonomy): domain Eukaryota; kingdom Metazoa; phylum Arthropoda; class Insecta; order Orthoptera; family Acrididae; genus Schistocerca; species Schistocerca serialis. The sequence goes on along the minus strand of NC_064642.1, from coordinate 473,923,881 downwards.
TATAAGACAACAAGTGTCTGGCGCAGATGTTAGACCGGTTGATGCCACAGTCGCAGGTTATCAAGATTTAATTGAGTTTGAACGTGGTGTTATAGTCGGCCACAAGCCATGCGACACAGCATCTCCGAGGTAGCCATGAAGTGGGGATTCTTTAAGGGACCCACGCACTAGCGATGGATCGCTGCAATCCGTTACATCCAATATCGCCTGCGATCGGTCGATCGCCCCGACATCCCAGACACGAGCAATTTGCACAGCAATTTCAACAAGTATTACGAAAGCTGCTGTGCCGAGAAGTTTTGCCACGGAAAATGAACTGCTGCGTATAGCGGGAGTGGCAATTGATTCCCGTATCCCCACGGATACTTGCAAAAAGTAATTTTAACGTAAACGAGAATCATAATTTATTAAACTTGTTTTGAAACGCTTTTCTTGGGAACTGCATATTGCTTTAGAGAATATATTACGTTGTTTGCTGACGTCAAGTGGATGGTGTACATTCTTCCAGTATGCTAATACAATTCGTTTTTCGTTTATTAGTCCTCAACTCCTTTTTTATTCGTTAGCCTTGTAGTTTAACTGCAATTATTTACACAATTTGTTGCAATATCGATATGTCTGTAGAGATGTTGTCAGCAGCAGCCCTGTTGCTTGCTGTAACTCTTATTTTATAAGTTACATGAGGGAGAGTTAGATTATATGAAATGATAGGAATCTGAGCATAGCTGTATAATACATTCACCCTGAAAATTTAAATCAAAATGTCCTCTTAACATTACAGTTTGCATGTCACACTCTTCAGATGTTAAAAAATTTAATAAAACGTTTAATTATTTAATAAATAGCTCAAATCATCAGATGGAGCCCGCTGTATAGTGACTATTATTATGAACATCCCCTGGATTCTACCTGTATAGCCGGCCGGAGTGGCCGAGCGGCTCTAGGCTCTTCAGTCTGGAACCGCGCGACCGCTACGGTCGCAGGTTCGAATCCTGCCTCGGACAAGGATGTGTGTGATGTCCTTAGGTTAGTTAGGTTTAAGTAGTTCTAAGTTCTAGGGGACTGATGACCTCAGAAGTTAAGTCCCATAGTGCTCAGAGCTATTTTTTTCTACCTCTATAACGCAAGCTTTAAAAAGCTTATGATTGGAAACCGGTGGGTTTATTTTGTATTACTTCTTAGTATAAATGGCAACTCCGGCCTCCACTTCACTTCGCAGAATAGTCCGTGGTCCCCGAATAACTATACAATCTAACATTCACTCCAAGTGGGCAAAGCAAAACGCAACGAGCTTAGCCATGCCTAATAACTAGAGGAGCGAGTCGCTAGCATATTCACACACATCGCTTCTAACCATCCAGACTGCCGTACTGCAAGCACGAACCGCATGCGATCCATCAATTTCCATGCGACCAGTGATCGATAGCTGGCTGTTTGCCCACTCAAGAATGGTATCTACGAAGCGATCGATCGCCCATGCAACGGATCGCTGTCTTCTGGCGCCGCATAGATTTGCAGTTTTCTGTTTTTATTGTTCAAACTGTACTCAATCTTATCCTTTCCATTTCTGACCCGTATTTCTTTGATACACATGCACTTAAAGGTCAATGTATCTGGTGTCCGAATTCACCCTCACATAAAAGTGCACACTACACTAAAGCTAGATAAAATATTGAAGTCTCTAATAACTTTCTTGCTTTCAAGTAATATTTTGCAAACAAACTATACTCTCATGACAGTTTCCGTTAATTGATTTAGCTGAATCTTGTACAATAAATCGCCTTTTCCGCACTTTTTTCTCGTAACCTTCGCATTGTAAATCTCGTTAGTTAGCACTCAGTTTTTTGACAAGTGATTACATTGATGTACACTGTTCAAAAGAATTACGTGAACACGCGTATCAACGTCCCGTATGTTAAATCTATTTTGCTACTTGCAGAACTTGCGGTCTTATTGGATGGCTTGAGATCTTCGCTGTCAATGTAGCCAACAATTAAAACCATCTACCATCTATTGGCTGTGTAATGCATTACAGCGTCAGGTGACCCCTCAGAAGGAAGTCTCCCAGTGTCCCAGAGATTTTAGCGACGTACACAGGTAGCAGTTGTCATTTGTGGACCCCGTATTCAACCACGTACTTGCAGTGCGACATCTTATTGCAACACAAGTTGCAAGGGCGGTCTGTTTGATACAAAAAGTGTGGACTTTTGATCCCGCTGCTGCAGATGCCATTGCCTCTTCATGCTTTTGGACACGCTACAGGGAGACAGGTCAGTACAAAGGCGAGTTGGATACTGCCGCAGACGCATTACACCCCCACGAAGAGACCGATATCTAGCCATCTGTGCCTTGCGGCATCGTACGCATACCGCCAGAGCACTGCAAGATACTCTCATAAAGGCCAGTGAAGCCGCTGTGTCCGATCAGTTTGTGACAAACAAGTTACGAGAAAGAACCTTTGGACACAGACCGGCAACTTCATCACTAGCGGAATTTGTTATTCATGGACGAGTCCAGATATCCTCTGAAGTATGGTGATGGCTGTATTCGTGTCCGGAGACGAGTGGTGAGCGGTACCAGCCGAAGGTTCTGTGATGTTGTGGAGAGGATTCATTGTTGACAGCCATACGGATCTTGTCGTTATCCATGGTCGTGTTACCGCATTCACTATATCTAACAGGTCCTGTTGGACCATGAGGTGGCTGCTGCATACGGTGGTGGCCCTGAATTCCTTCTAATGCCAAGGCCTATGTGGCGAACGTCGGCAGGGATGTCTTTGGAAGGTTAGACATTGATGTAATGGAATGGCCGACGATGGGTCCCGGCCTAAACTCGATCGTGCATATGTGGGACATGCTTGACAGGGGTGTTCGTGAGTTTTCTGTTCCACCGCAGACTCTCCAAGACGTCTCATGGGCTCTCACTGAAGAATGGGAACGCATACCACAGGGTGACCTCCATAGACTTACACGGAGCACGCCACGTAGCTGTCAGGCAGTGATAAACGCTTACGGAGGCCACACACCTCACAGAAGATCTCAAAGTCCAACTAAAAGCACCTAAGATGACTGGATGAATGATTGTTTCCACTTTGATTTCGACGCCTATGGGACATTCAGTTCTTTTTGTGAAAACGATCTAGGGTGTAATGACATTTTGTTGTGTACTTATTTTTGAAAGATAAAGGTGTAATTTGGTAACATACGCAGTCCTCAATTATTGCTCAGTGGAGTATGGCAGACGCCCAAAATCTTGTTCCCCTGATTCTTTTGAACAGTGTATCACTGTTCTAAAGGCAATGATTATGTTTACTATGCTACTTAAATTTTCCTCAGATGCCACTAATGCGACACTCATCTGCAAATCTAAGCCGTGTCAGTTTTAACAATAGCCCAGGAAGTGCCTTAGACCGCCTCAAACAACTCAGGGTTTAACAATAGCTGTCGGTGGTCATGGAGTGACAATCCCGCATAGCCATCGCCGCTTTATAGCATGCGAACTACAATGTTAACCGTAAACACGCCACTAACGAATCATCAACAGTACGGAGCGTATGCCGTTCTGACTTGTGATGCAAAGGCTGACTCGTTGTAGAAATTATTCCATTCCTCGTGGCAGAGTGGTACGGCAACCAATTTCGAATGTATTTCAGAATAAAAACAGTGTTGGTTACGAATCTATTTAATGTCAACTGAAATTAAATTATTTCGAAACAAAGACTGTTGTTATTTTGAACGTGTCTCGTTGTTGGTGCTACCAGTTAAGCTCACTACTGAGACGTGTGCAAACAAAGAAAGCTTATAAATGCGAACAGTCAAAACAACGGTCACCCAGAAATTCGCGAAATATTTTTTTTTTAATTTATCCTTCTGTAAATTTATGAACCATAACAGAAACATAGATTTAACTTCAGATTTATTACCTTCATGCGGAGTAACTAACGATTTTGCCAGTGATTAGTGAATAGTTGTGGATATTCGTTTGGGAGCAGGACATAAATAGGATTGCACACCAAAGTGAGTGACAGTCAAAAGTGAGTTTAGAATCCGTGGAAACAGTTCCGAGGATTGAGGGGCAGGTAAGGTAATCCCAACAACAATCTTCACCTAGAAGATACTGATTGTGCAGCCCAAATGGTCACTACGATTGCTAGTGTAAGACATTTCAGACATAACTTTCAAATTTATCAAAGAGATGCTCTACAGGATAAACCCGAACGTCAATGAAACGAGCAGTCTGAACTGCAACCGACACAGGTATAATGTGCCGGGGGAAGGAGAACAGAAGACCGCGTTTTATTGGTAGAACACTTGGAAGCTATAGCAAATCTACTAAAGAGACTATTACACTACATCTGTCCGTCGTGTTCTTGAGTATTGCCACTCGGTATGTGAGCCTTATTAGATGTATCGACGGAGGACATTGAAAAAGTTCCCCGAAGGGTAGCTCATTTTTTTATCACCAAATAGAGGAGAGAGTGTCATTGGTATGAGAAGCATTTTTAGTTGCGCCGAGATGTTTTCACGAAATTTCAGTCTACTTCTTTCTCCTCCGAGTGTCGAAATATTTTGTTGTCTTCCACCTACACAAGGAAAAACGATCGTCGTAACAAAAAAAGAGAAATCAGAGTTCGCATGGAAAGATTTTTCTGGGTGCTGTTAGAGAGCGAATAGTCTGAAGCTGATTGTATGCACCCTCTGCTAAAGACTCATGTGTGAATTGTAGAGCAGATGTGGTTTATTTAAGAGAACTCTAAGACATTTGCCGTTTGTCCTTCATAACTAGAGAATGCCTTACCCGAACCACATTTAAACTGAAATAAGCATCCTACTTTGACCACGCAACTCAATTTTTCCTAATTCTATACGATTTATAATTCTGTCTCTCATGATCTCTGCTTCAACTACGTAATGAGAAATGCAAATGTTAGTAATTAGGTTGCCCACGTGTATGTGCGGTGTCAGCAGAGACTGCCACTTCCACTCCTGGTTCAGTTAAATTCGTAACACCCACCCATATCCGGTATCGTTACCAGCGCAGCCTTATTTGCATCCTAAGTGCTTCCGCAGAAGAATAAAAAATTCTAGCGGTTATATTATCGGGAAAATGATAGCCTGAATAACGTACGCAGAGACCGTCAGGCCGCCACGCCACGCGAAACTGTTTACCTTACGTAACGCTGCATGTCGTGTGCCCGTCCAAGCACGCTCAGCTGACATGACTGGCAAAATGCTCTGTCGCTGGCCGGACCCAGAATCAGATCACGAGCCGCCGTTACTGCAAAATCCTGGAAATCAGTCGGCAGCATTCCGTTGAGGTGAAACATTAGCTTCTGTATTACTAAACGGATAAGCAAGTTCATGGTGCACGGTTCTACGTGTAGGTTGCCTATCTAACGGCATCTAGGGACAAAAAAATTTTTGATTTTGCTGCGTTTATGTTTGAGCTAATCGAGTACCATTTATGTTTACATCCTCAGTGAAGTAGCGTTTATATGTAATGTTCTGATTACGAAAGTATGTAGTCTTTAGACTGCAGTTCCTAAAAATTGAAAATATCTAATGAGAAATATTTAATGAAGAGAAAATGCGTACAATATCTAATGAATGGAAAATTATTTAATCTGGAAATTACTAATGAAAGGTAATCTGAACATTGACGGTATTAAATGAAACTAACCTCGTCGCGGAAATGTGTGGATATATATTACATGTCGAGAAGGTGTTCATATCTAATTTATTTCACTGTACGCAACAAGGAAATCTATTTCCAAATGTATCCCGTAACTAAGCGCTGATGATGTCTTACCTGCAACGGACGCTCTGTTCCGTTCTGTATCGGCGTAGCTGACAATGACAATGCTGTTACGATCTAATAAGCTAAAAGAGAAAGGCTCAGACCTGCGTGCTGTGTACTACTTGTCAAGAAAGACATCACTCTAGCCACTCGTCGTTCTGTTCATTAGCTAGAAATGTTCTTTGTACTTCTGCATTCAAAATGTATTCAAAATATATGTAAGAAAAAGGGAGAGAATGATTATAAATTAAAAATAAAATGAAATAAAAACATAATTAATTTTCTCAAAATGGCAAATCTGAAATTTAAACTCCTTTTAATAAAATTATCAGTACTTCTATAGCCCTGTCACAGACATCAAGCATTACTGAAGTATAAAACTGCTATCAGTTTTACTTTTAAATTATTAAATCAAAGTCTAGCCCAATGTGGCGTCAACTGAAAAGACCTCCAACTCTGCGGATTTCCTTTTAATAGATGTGGATGGAGCGTACCAACACCTTTGACATATGAGCGATAAACTGTAAACTGTCTCCTTTACTAACACTGTTTTGTGTGGTAAGGTCTTATGGGGCCAAACTCCGGAGGTCATCGATCCCTAAGCTTGCGCACTACTTAACCTAACTTAAAACTAACGACAACACACGCACCCATGCCCCAGGGAGGAGTCGAACCTCTGACGGGTGGGTGGTGGCTGGGGGGGGGGGGGGGGGGTGCCGCGCGGACCATCATCGCAAGGCGCCCCTGACCGCGCGGTTACTCCGCGCAGTTTTCTTAAATTAAGCCTGGACACTCTTGTTAGATGAAAGAACTAAACGACTTATCAAACGTAGGAAAGCTGCGAAGTCCTGTAAATTGCACATTCTAAGACATAAATAACGACGAACCACGAAGAGTTATGCAAACTGCTTTAAAAATTATTATTCATACAGGTATCGAAGGAGAATGCAAAATTGTAATACTCCGCGAACCACTGCAAGTCAACAGCGCAATTTCACCGTACCGGGTATAAAATATTTGCGGATTTCATTCCGTTTATCACCAATTGGCTGGTAACTATGCGTCGCAGACAGGAGCGTGAACATTATTCGCAGAAGTCAGCATTTGAGAAAGGACTTGTAGTTGGGCTCAAAGAAACCAGCTGGAGTAACCGGCGAATCCCTCGACATTTGAATAGGAGCGGTGCCACTATTCGACGATGTTGGCAGGAATGGGTGAACCACGGCCGGACATAGTGTCAAAATAAAGTAGTCGACCTAGAGGAACGACAGAACTTGAGGACCGAGCAGTCGTCACAGAGGCACTCAGTACACTGGATTCATTATTATCATCGATCCAACGTGGAACTGGTGCCTCAGTGATGTCAAGGACGATTAATAGGTAGCTGACAGAAAGGCGGCTGAGTTCACGGCGTCCCTTCCGCCGACTATCATTGATCTCTGTACACCAACAATTCGCTTGCAGTGGTGTCGGGCACATTCGACCTAGAATCTCATTGACTGGATTAGAATTGCCTTCAGTGATAAGTCCCGCTGCGAACTGAGCGCCGATGACCACGAAGCCGTGTCTAGAGACGCCTCGGACAGCGGTGGATACTTAGCTGACCGCCACCTGCATACGGCCCGGCAACGAGGAATGATGATCTCGGGTATCATTTCATTTCGTAGCAGCACCTCGTTTTTTGCCACGCACCCTTACAGCACAGCGGTAGGTCGACGACATTCTACGGTCCGGCTCGTTACACTCCATTGCAGGCCATCCTGGGATTACACTGCAGCAAGATAACGCCCGTCCGCATACAGCTTACCAAACACTACCTCCAAACACTACCTTTGTCACAAAGGTCGCCGGGGCTTCCATTGAAGATTTCAGAGTTGCCCAGAGTTGCCGCCCCCTCGCCCCCCCCCCCCCCCGCCCCGCCGCCACCCACGCACGTGATGGGGTGGAGCGTTGGACCGTCGAATCTGGTATAGCTGGATGTCTCCATCCGAGACAAACAAACTGGAATTATAACTTTTTTATTCGATGTGTAGTTTTCGGGATATTTCAATTTTTTCAGTTAAAATTAACACCCTGTGCACTGACAGAAAAAAACATCGCAGCACCAAAAAATAATTAATGTAGAGTAATGAAATTTTGGGAGTACATTTGTCAAGGTAACACACTTAGGTGATTAACATTGCTGGTGCGCAGGTTAATGGAAGAGCGAGATAAGCTGTTACAAATATGAAATGCCGATACATTAATAACAAGTGTAACTACCAGAATGTTGATTGCAAGCATATGTGCTCGATTAGAGACAGATCTGGCGTTTGAGCAGGGCAATACGACATGTCGACGCCCTGTAGAGCATGTTAAAAATTTTTGGAAATTTGTGGTAAGGGTTTATGCGACCAAACTGCTGAGGTCACTGGTCCCTAAGCCTACACACTACTTAATCTAACTTAAACTAACTTACGCTACGGACAACACACACAGCCATGCCCGAGGGAGGGCTAGAACCTCCGACGGAGCCGCACGGACCGTGACAAGGCGCTCAAGACCGCGATGCGTAGAGCATGTTACGCTACAACAGCGGCATTTGGGTGTGTGTTATCCTCTTGGTAAACGCCCCTAAGAGTGCTGTTCGTGAATGGCTGCACAGCAGGTCGAATCACTAGACTGACGTAAAGATTTACAGTCATGGCGCGAGGGATAACCACGAGGATCTTCCTGCTGTCTTAGTACTATCATATTGTATTCAACTAAGAACCTTTATTTGAACCATTATCATTTTAAGAATTATTATTGGGGCAATAGGACGTTTAAATCAAACGTCTTTACGTCAGCTTCTAGCATACTCTTCAATTAGACATTTAGGGTGAATAATTATACGAAATCTCACTCCAGACCATAACTCCAGGTGTAGATCCATTGTGTCTAGAACACAGACAGCTTGGTTGCAGACCCTCAACTGCCCGCCTTCTAACCAGCTCACGGCCACTACTGGCATCGAGGCCGTACCAGCTTTCAACAGAAACACAATAGATCCGATTCTCCCTACCTTCCAATGAAATCTCGCTTGACATCACTGAAGTCGTAAATAGCGGTGGTTTGGTGTAAGTGTAATGCACATTACAAGGCGCCTGGCTTGGAGCTGTCGGATTCGATTTGTAGCAGTTCGTTGTGTCACTGCGGTGCCAAATGCTACTCATATTGCTGGTGCTTATTCAGTACGACGCGCCAGAGCTGTACGCCGAACACGACGGTCTTCGCTCTTGGTAGTGCCGCGAGACAGTCCGGAGCCCGGTCCTCTCGCGACCAAACATTCTTGTCACCACCGCTGCCACCAGTCATGTACAGTGGCTACATCCCTGCCAAGTCTTCCTGCGATAGGCCTACCGCAGAAGGAACGTCCAGTCCTGTTCCATGACCTCCTTCAGACTCAGTGATGTTTTGATAACGACGTCTTTGTCGCCTTAAAGGCATTCTTGACTAACATCAGCTCATCACATCCTGTCTCAACTGTAACTAACGCTCACGACCGTTACAACGTGTACTTAAGGCAAACCTTATTTGCGTCCTGTAACTGGCGCTACTAGCTCCCCTCGTATGCCACTGGCGCGAAATTTGAATAGTCATCGTCTTTCAGACGCAGAAACAAGCCTACCAACTTTCGTTTATGATCCACAACTCCTTCTAAGTGTTGCGATTTTTTCCGTCGGTATATACAGGGTGGAGAAAAATTGTGTCACGAAATTTTAACCCTGAATGGCTGGTGCCAGTAGGAACCAAAATTACTAGTGTTGTGTAGGTCAACAACGCACCATTTTTAAACTACGGACACTTGGCGCCACGCACTCCGATTGGCAGTGGGACTGCCCTGTTGCCGTTTGTCGGTTGACAGGCAGCAGCACTGTCGTTGTCGATTCATACACACCAACGTCCCTCGCCCCGTCAATGCCCCAACGTGATATGCAGACCTATCGAATACGTCTTGCTGTTTGTCTCCACCTCACGTCTGAGGCATTCACACGTAAGCTTCGCTTCGGAGCACACACGTCACCTGCGATTTAGTCATACAGTGAGCATAGCGAGACAGTATTCGTTTGAAGAACAACGAGATATGGTTTTTGTTCATGGACTAGCCGACGGTAATGCGCATGAAGCTCGACGGCTGTATGAGGAACGGTACCCAGCAAGACGCCACTCACATCCGCAAACGTTTACAGCAATTCACCGGCGACTTGGCGAAAGAGGCTCGTTAGCAGGATATCACGGTGATGCTGGAAGACCTCGAACACGACGGGATGCTGCATTTGGAAAGACTATTGTCGAGCGCTTCGAGGAAGCACCTGCGACAAGTACTCGAGCGGCTGGACACGACATGGGGCTCACTCATCGGTTAGTCTGGCAGGTTTTCAGGGATGACAGCCAGCATCCATTTAGAATCCACCCTGCCCAAGACCTAAATTCTGTGGCGGACTATGAACATAGGCCAGAGTTTTGCCCGTGGTTTCTGCGACGTGTTGCACGAGATCCCAACTCCCCTGCCATTGTGTTGTTTACCGACTAGTGGGCCTTCCATCGGGATGGCCTTTACAACACTCGAAACGTTCGTTATTGGGTAAGGGCAAATTCTCACGCCACGTACGTCCACGAACACCAGGAACGATTTTCGCTTAACATTTGGGCAGGCATTGTGGGTGACCATCTGATTGGGCCGGTCCGTCTACCTTCTTGATTTACCAGGGCAAATTACCTACTGTTTTTGCAAGAACTCTATCTGGCCTGCTGGAAGAAGTTCCCATGGACATGTGGTTGCAGCATGATTGGGCGCCTGCACATCACAGTCGTGCTGTGTGTGGATATTTAAATGAACTCTTCGACAGACGGGTAATTGGCAGAGGTGTTCGTAAGACATGGTCCCCGCGATCACCAGACCTCACGCCACCGGACTTTTTCCTGTGGGGATTCTTCAAGGTTCTAGTTCAACCACTCGGATGCGAACCACGTAGAAACGAAGAGGAATTAATGGATCGCATTCAACATGCCGCCAGTCACATCAGGTAAATGCCAGGAATCTTTGAAAAAGTTCGGCAAAACACGGTTCGACGTTAACAAGATTGAGTCGCGCCAGAGGGTCGCAAGTTCGAATACCTGCTTTATGTAAACAACGTCCTAGCTACAAAAAAGGTCCATTCCAGGTCCGACACAATTTGTAAAAGATTACTGTACGCGAACTAACATATGTTGACTGGTTTATTCCCGGTATTTCTTATCATGAGTTTTGTATCCCGCCTGGAAGGCGCCGCATGGGTCTGCTCCTGAAAACTGAAAGGTTAGCCGAATGCAGTAAGTGATTTGGAGCAGGAAAAGTTGAGAATCTCTCGGTACTGTTCTTAGAAATGGTTTTACTATATCACAATAAAACTGAATACATAACTTCGCATTGAGGAGCACGTAGGTGCGAAACCGTATTCCCGTCGTAAGTAGTACAAAGTCTCAATAGCAAGCCAACACCCTGTGATGTTGAAGTGATGTTTCTAGGACGTCTGCTCGTAGAGCTCCACAGCGCCGGCTAGAGGGCGCTGTCGTCGGTGTCTCGTAGTGCCAACTTATGAACTTGCACCTATGCCGTGGCATCGTTGCTGTCGATACCACAATGAGACTACAATGGATGTGTCGGGACCACAGCGGATTCGCCCCCAGAGTGTAAGGCTGGAGCGCTACCACTGGCCGTGCTGCCCGCCTTGGATACATCGCGATCTCTGGCAGGCAAAGCATTCGCGGTCATGCATTGTCCAGAGCAATTGGCAACAGGGCAATTCTGTGGCCAATCGGAGCGCGTGGCGCCAAGTTTCGGTAGTTTAAAAATTGTGCGTTGTCGACCTACACAACATTAGTAATTTTGGTTCCTACTGGCATCAGCTGTCCAGGGTTAAAATCTCGTGACACAATTTTTCTCCTCCATCTATATTCCTGCTTTATCACTATAAATCCCACAAAAGTTTTGCCTTCGTGTCTTTATATATAATCTCCGTGCAGACATCTGAACAGCGATGTGCACGACACGAGTTTCCAAAATTCTGTCATAATTAGTGTTTAGTTCATGTTTCTGTAACAAGCCTACACTACAGCCGTCTTAGTCGTATTATCGTCTTGTACTATCACGTTGTAAGCCTGTAATCTAATTTGCGGATAACAAACTAAGCATCACTCTACCGTGAGTGTAGAGCTTACACGTTGGTGGCTAGACAGTAAATAAATGTGTAGCCCTACGCCACGATGTTGCTAGTGATGATTTCAGTTAGTATTGCTACTTCGTCTCCTTCCTGAGCTAAAATCCTGTTTCTTTGAGAATGCCTCATTCTACCTTGAAGTTGTCACTCCATATTTTCCTTGAATGACAGTCTTCCGTTCATCCATCCTGTCTGTGTGTTCGTTCCATTCATACTTTCTCTTCCGTACCCACTCATAAATGAAGTCACATTTGCCTTTGCGTATAATGCTTTCACTTCTTTCTCTATCTGTCGGTGCCTTTCCTGCAGTCCGCCGTAGAATATTCATTTAGACGGTTTCCAAAACTCTTCTAGTTTTCGATGTTTCAGGCCTTGTTACCTAACAAGTGAAATTCGGGAAGTTTGTATGAATACCTTCACGTATCAAGCTAGCCTAACAGCCGATATGCATGATAATCTTCGCCAGCGTACCTCTTTCATTCTGTAACAGGCGACGCCACTGGGCTGTAGTTTACAAAATAACTGGGTTCTGATCACACTCCCGTGGTACTAACAGTGATTAACACTTTGCTGCCTGTGCTTTAGTCCGCTCGCCCACGTTTCTTCAGAAACTTTTTACTTTCCTTAATTCAGTCATAGTTGCTGTCACTCATAACTTCGGGCACACTGACATTAATCTTCATTTTAAAACATCGCCTAATTCAATACTTCGAAAAACCGATGGCCTACACATTCCCTCGCGCCACCTTACTTGGTGCATAACGAGTTTCTGCACGCTGTTCTTTATGCATCGTAATTCATTAGAGCCAACTATAAACTACCCGAACGCACTACTACACAGTGCCGTGTATTGCAGAAATCATCGACAGTTCCCTATTCAAAAAGATATGTAACCCACGGAAGAACTTTTCAGAAAATCGCAGAAGTTAAACAAGCCAAGTTACCCAGCAAAGAGTCTAGTATTACTCTCACAATGTTTGAAGTTGTTATATCACACCAAACGTCTACAAGTTTGAAAAAGCGCTCCAGTCACACTCCCGGTTTATAATATGATTCCATGCCTAAAAATTTCAGCCTGCACGAGGAGTGAGGTGTTTCGTGTATATCCCAAACTGCCCTTGTAGCAAATGAGTGGGAACGTCAGTACTGTGTCAGTTACGTCAACCGATGGCTTCGACTGCACAGGATACACTGTCTGCCAACCAGGTAAAGGAGTCTGCTCCGTCTCATCTTAAGCTCGCTCGTTCATCTCCAGAAGACATGAATTTACTGTATGCTGAGTAAAATGTCCATCGCTACCCCTGTTGGAAACTTTTCGGAACAAACCATTACCATAAGACGAAAAGAAACTTAATGCAACACTTACCATTGATGCTTTCTTGTTTTGTAAATCATTCAGACAATTATTTCACTCTAGAATTTGTATATAGTACTATTTACCGTCTGGTGGATTCAAGGTACATCAAAGGGAATTCCTACAAATTCTATATCTATATTTATACTCCAGAACCTATGTTATGGCTGTTCTGTTCCTGTCACAAACGGTGCGCGGGCAAACTGATTGTTGGTAAGCCTCCGTGTGAGCTTTTATCTCTCTGATTTTCCATTCACGGCCTTCTCGCGAGATATATGTACGAGGAAGCAATATATATTGATTGACTTTTCTAGGAACGTACACTACGTGATGCTCAACGCCTCTTTTGCAGCATCTGCCACTTCAGTTGATTGAGCATCCCCGTGACGCCTTCATGATTACTGTACGAAATGCGATGCTCTTCTTAGGATCTTTTCTATTTCCTTCATCAATGCTATTTGGTAGAGGTCCTAGCTGACAAGCAAAATTCAAGTATCGGTCGAAGGAGGATTTTGTAAGCTACCTCCTTTCTGGAATCCTCCTGAGGATTCTTCCAATGAATCTGTCTGGCTTCTGCCCCTCCCATAATTGATTTGCTGCGGTCTACACTTTGAATCACTCCGTTCACATAATCCTAATACGTTTCCAGTGACCATTTAGCAATACTACAATAGCTTTTTATGTTAAATGCGTTACATTAGTTTTACATCGAAGTTTAACTGCCAGTAGATAGACCAAACGTCGATCCTCTGCAGGTGCTCCCGCATCACTACAATTTAGTAGCGTTGCGACTTCTCCGTATACCACACTGATCATCCACGTACAGCATCTTTCAATTTCCGGTGCTAAACACGTCTCAATTTATCTTATACTTCGACATTTTTGCTACTTATTCCGTTTCTAAGCATTAGTGGTATTACAGTGTCTGTTTGGACACGTCCGAAAGAACAGATGTTGTACCTATATAAAATACGTGCCTGACGGCATATCGATCTTACAGTGCAGATGCACAATGATGTCCGACCTCTCCCAGGAGTAGAGTAGGGCAGGGGACGAAGAGGAATAATGGACAGGGGACGCTACTCTGTAGTGAAGATATGGGTCGGATGGGGAACGTGTTAGGACAGCTGAAGCGGTAGTGAGGGACGTTTGGATGCTGATGCGTCGTATACTGGCCTTCTTTTGGCACACCACAGACACAGAAGACACTTCAGACGCACTTTTTTTACCGGGCGCGGCGTTCTTTCCCAAACATAAGACGCATGCTGTCAGTTGGATCGCTAGACATGTGACGCAATACATATTTTCGCGAGATGTAGTGGCTATGATGGATTATTGGATATACCTACAAGAACGACATGAGCTCATACGTGAGATGCCCTGCTAAACTCGCAGGACAGGACAGGTAGTTTAAGTTGTGGAAAGGGGCCAAAATAAGGGGCTGTCAGTTACACTCGAACATACAACCTTTTATTTGATCAAATATTACAAGAGCCAAGAAAAATAAAATAAAAAAAAACACACAGCTTTAGGTTCAGATGGCTCTGAGCACTATGGGACTTAACTTCTGAGGTCATCAGTCCCCTAGAACTTAGAACTACTTAAACCTAACTAACCTAAGGACATCACACACATCCATGCCCGAGGCAGGATTCGAAGCTGCGACCGTAGCGGTCGGGCTGTTTCAGGCTGTAGTGCCTAGAACCGCTCGGCTACACCGGCCGGCTACAGTTTTAGTTTTGGAACTTAATTAGCGGCTGAATGCGCCGTACAATCTCATGCCTTAAGGGAAAGACCACTTTAATTTAAAAACGACTGAAAGCCAATACTTAAAGCTCAACCAAAATCATAAATTTAAAAGGCAAAGCCTATCTTAAAACAGTTCCTTAATTAGGCTGAAGGCCCAAATAATCTGACACTTTAAGAGCAAACAACATAAATTCAATATCGGCTAAAGGCCCAACACTTAAGACTCAACAATATTAATTTTAAAAATGCCAAAAGCTTTACGTAAAACAGTTCTTAAATTAGGCTGAATGCCCAAACCATTTAACGCCGTAAGGGAAAACAATCTTAATCTAAAAATCGGCTAGAAGCCATATAAGTACAAACAACAAGAATAAACAAGAAGAGGCAGTACACCCAAGGGCGCTCAGAAGTTCTGTCCTGTGTGACGACGGCCTTAAGATACTGCAACTAGTTTACGCTAGTCCATTTAGAGAACTCGTGTGTAGCGTACTGTGCAGCTCACGCGCTCCATCTGCCAGCACGCTGCGGTCACGTACACCACGTTGAGCCACACGTATCGTACGCACAGGCCAGGTCGTTCCTGAGCGTTTAGCAGCACGGCGGAAATCATCCCCCGATTCGAAGAAACCAAACAGGTTTGAATTCCACCGACCGTCGTCCGAAGATCGTACTTTCGTCGGGCACTGAGGCTGTTTGCGCTGGGAGCACGCAATAATTGTTGAAATGATTCCAAAAATCGCCCGTATTCGGCCGATGCCGTTTGTCGGTGGAATTCATCGATCTCGATGCCATTGAGATTGCAGCCTTAAGACCTACGTCCGTCTGCAGATCCCAGTACTTATCCTTCGTTCTTACTTTTTTGGAGTAAATACAAGCATCAGAAAAATGTTTGCATCACCCCGGTTACCAGAACTCCTGAAGATAGACGTTGACTGTGGATATTGTATCACAGACGCAGTCCCGTTGACTGTTCAGAGATGTCACTAAACCCGCCCAAAGATGTAAACAACTATACATGAGCAGCGCCTATTAGAAGGAGGGGGTCCGACAGCCGATCTGTTCCAGTCATTCCACCGCGAAGGAGGTACACGGATCGTGTTGCCTGTAGTTCAACCACGCCTACACGGTCAACACCGCGGTTCGATCGCGTCCGCAATGTTACTTTGTGCCAGGGAAGTGTCCAAGTATCTCGGAGTGAACCAAAGCGATGTTATTCGGACATACAGGAAGACAGGAACTGTCCATGACATACCTCGCTCAGGCCGCCCAAGGGCTATTGCTGCAGTTGATGACCGCTACCTACGGATTATGGCTAGGAGCAAACTGACAGCAACGCCACCATGTTGAATAATGCTTTTTGTGCAGCCACAGGACGTCGTCTTACGACTCAAACTGTGCGCAATAGGCTGCATGATGAGCAACTTCACTCTCGACGTCCATGGCGAGGTCCATCTTTGCAACCACGACACCATGCAGCGTGGTACAGATGGGCCCAACAACATGCCGAATGGACTGCTCAGGATTGGCATCACGTTCTCTTCGCCGATGAGTGTCGCACATGCCTCCAACCAGACAATCGTCGGAGACGTGTTTGGGGGCAACCCGGTCAGGATGAACGCCAGTGTCCAAACAGAGCAGCAATATGGAGTTTCCCTGCTGTTTTCGGGTGGCATTATGTGGGGCCGACGTACGCTGCTGGTGGTCATGGAAGGGGCCGTAACGGCTGTACGATACGTGAATGCCATCCTCCGACCGATAGTGCAACCATATCGGCAGAATGTTGGCGAGGCATTCGTCTTCATGGACGACAATTCGCGTCCCCACCGTGCACATCTTGTGAATGACTTCTCCTTCAGGATAACGAAATCGCTCGACTAGAGTGGCCAGCATGTTCTCCAGACATGAACACTATCGAACATGCCTGGAACACATTGAACAGGGATGTATATAGACGCCGTGACCCACCAACCACTATGAGGGATCTACGCCGAATCGCAATCTGGACCAACAGTGCCTTGTTGAACTCGTGAATAGTATGCCACGACGAATACAGGAATGCAAGAGGACGTGCTACTGGATATTAAAGATACCGGTGTGTAAAGCAATCTCGACCACCACATCTGAAGGTCTCGCTGTATGGTGGTACGAAATGATGTTCATGTTGATCTCTATTCCAATTTTCTGTACAGGTTGCGGAACTGTAGGAACCGAGGTGACACAAAACTTCTTTTGATGTGTGTATAAAGTGCAGGTTCGCAGCGGTTCCAACTAATGTTTCAGTTTGTTAGTTTCACTGTAGAGCCAGTTTATGCATATCTTTGCCTCTGCTTACACCATGAACATAGATATTTTTTATGATTTAAAGAGCGCATGCCATAACAATAACAATCACAGAATACTTATACTCAGATAGGTTATTCTAATTAAACTTCTTAATTTACAAATTCCATTAGAACTACTGACAGCCTTGGGAGAGCCAGTCCTGACAAAATTCTACCACCTGGTGAGCAAGACGTATGAGACTGGCGAAATACCGTCAGACTTCAAGAAGAATATAATAATTCCAATCCCAAAGAAATCAGGTGCTGACAGATGCGAAAATTACCGAACTATCAGTTTAATAAGTCACAGCTGCAAAATACTAACGCGAATTCTTTACAGACGAATGGAAAAACTTGTAGAAGCGGACCTCCGGGTAGATCAGTTTGGATTCCGTAGAAATATTGGAACACGAGAGCCAATACTGACGTTACGAATCACCTTAGAAGAAAAATTAAGGAAAGGCAAACGTACGTTCCTAGCATTTGTGGACTTTGAGAAAGCTTTTTAAAATGTTGACTGGAATACTCTCTTTCAAATTCTAAAGGTGGCAGGGGTAAAATACAGGGAGCGAAAGGCTATTTACAATTTATACAGAAACCAGATGGCAGTTATAAGAGTCGAGGGGCATGAAAGGGTAGCAGTGGCTGGGAAGGGAGTGAGGGTTGTAGCTTCTCCCCGATGTTATTCAATCTCTATATTGAGCAAGCAGTAAAGGGAACAAAAGAAAAATTCGGAGTAGGTATTAAAATCCATGGAGAAGAAATAAAAACTTTGAGGTTCGCCGATGACATCGTAATTCTGTCAGAGACAGCAAAGGACTTGGAAGAGCAGTTGAACGGAATGGACAGTGTCTTGAAAGGAGGATATAAGATGAACATCAACAAAAGCAAAACGAGGATAATGGAATGTAGTCGAATTAAGTCTGGTGATGCTGAGGGAATTAGATTAGGAAATGAGACACTTAAAGTAGTAAAGGAGTTTTGTTATTTGGGGAGCAAAGTAACTGATGATGGTCGAAGTAGAGAGGATATAAAATGTAGACTGGCAATGGCAAGGAAAGCGTTTCTGAAGAAGAGAAATTTGTTGACATCGAGTATAGATTTAAGTGTCAGGAAGTCGTTTCTGAAAGTATTTGTATGGAGTGTAGGCATGTATGGAAGTGAAACGTGGACCATAAATAGTTTGGACAAGAAGACAATAGAAGCTTTCGAAATGTGGTGCTACAGAAGAATGCTGAAGATTAGATGGGTAGATCACATAACTAATGAGGAGGTATTGAATAGAATTGGGGAGAAGAGGAGCTTGTGGCACAACTTGACTAGAAGAAGGGATCGGTTGTTAGGACATGTTCTGAGGCATCAAGGGATCACCAGTTTAGTATTGGAGGGCAGGGTGGAGGGTAAAAATCGTAGAGGGAGACCAAGAGATGGATACACTAAGCAGATTCAGAAGGATGTAGGCTGCAGTAGGTACTGGGAGATGAAGCTTGCACAGGATAGAGTAGCATGGGGAGCTGCATCAAACCAGTCTCAGGACTGAAGACCACAACAACAACAATTTACAAATAACGTAAATCAAATATATAAGGGGCGATCAAAAAGTTTCGTTTCGAAAGCTGTACAGTCCAGAATAGGTATGCCAGTCAGCCAAAACCGCCGTGAGCACTGAGGCAATCACCCCACCGACTCACCAGGTTGAAGATACCCGTCTGGTAAACCACCGTATCCTGCTGCGTGAAGAAGTCCGTAAGTGGCCGCTGCATATCCTCGTCCGACAGGAACCGTCAAACCTTCAGTTTTTTTTTATTTTTTATTTTTTTTATGGACCGATGCCGTGATAATCGGATGGAGAGATGTCAGGACTGTAGGGCGAGTGCTCGACTGCCTCCCATTTGAGTTGGCTAGCTTCCGCGTTACGTCATTTGCAATATGGGGACTTGCGTTATCATGAAGCAGCAGCTCTCCTTGTCGCACCATTCCACAGCGGTACTTTTCGACGAATATGCTACCCCATACACATTCTTCATTCTCCGATGGATGTGTACCGGCGTTTCTCATCTGTCAGCCAAGAAAAGGATAACGGCATGTTGGGCCTATTTGGACGCATTTGGCGATAACTACGTCATAGTTGACGTTTCCGCTTTTAACCGCACGCACGTTCGTCAAGACACGAATGTCACACTAATCCCTTTAGTACATGTCGGTGTTTGTACAGCTGCGCTACGTTACATATAGACTGCAGCAACGCCCTAAGACGGAAACTTTTTGACTGCACCTTACAGCTTCTTGAAAGATGGAATTGGTGATATTTACATGTAAAATCCCACAGACGCGTCATGAGAATTACATAGCGCACAGTGTCGCAGCGTCTTATTTTTATGCTCGTAAGTTTTCGACATCGCAGAGAGACGGAAGGAATGACAGGCTGCAGCGGCGAATGTCATGCTCATGACAGGTTGCTCCATGTATGGATAAACTATTCGAATTCGAAACTCACTATACGCTGAAGAGCCACAAAAATTGGTACACCTGCTTAATATCGTGTAGAACCTCCTCGAGCACGCAGAAGTACCGCAACACGACGTGGGATGCGCTCCACTAAGTCTGAAGTACTGCTGAAGAGAATTGAACCCGTAATTCCTGCAGGGCTGTCCATAAATTATAAGGCTACGACGGGGTGGAGACCTCTTCTGAAAACCACGTTGCAAGGGAACTGAGATATGCTCAATAATGTTCATACCTGGGGGGTTTGGTGGCCAGCGGAAATGTTTAAACTCATAAGAGTGTTCCAGGAACCACTCTTCGGCAATACTGGACGTGTGGGATGACGCATTGTCCTGCTGGGATTTCCCAAGTCCGTCGGAATGTACAATGGACATGACTGGATGCAGGTGATCAGACAGGATGCTTACGTACGTGTCACCTGTCAGAGTCGTATTTACACGTGTCAGGTGTCCCATATCACTGCAACTGCACACGCCCCACATCATTACAAAGCTTGCACCAGATTGAACATTCGCCTGCTAACATGCAGGGTCCTTGGATTCATGAAGTTGTTTCCATACCCGTACACGTCCATCCGTTCTACACAATTTGAAACGAGACTCGTTCGACCAGGCAGCATGTTTCCAGTCATCAACAGTCCAATGTCGGTGTTGATAGTCCCAGGCTAGGCGTAAAGATTTGTGTCACGCAGTCATCACGGGTGCACTATTGGGCCTTCGCCTCCGAAAGTCCATATCGATGATGTCTCGCTGAATGGTTCGCATGCTGACACTTCTTGATGGCCCAGCACTGAAATCTGCAGCAATTTGCCGAAATATTGCACTTCTGTCACGTTGAACGATTCTCTTCAGTGGTAGTGGGTCCCGTTCTTGCAGGATCTTTTTCCGACGGCAGCCAACGATGTCGGAGTTTAGACGTTTTACCGGATTCCTGATATTCACGGTACAATGGTGAAATGGTCGTACGGGTAAATCCCCACTTCATCGCTACCTCGGAGATCGCTCGCGCAGCGACTACAACACCACGTTCAAACTCACTTGAATCTTGTTAACCTGCCATTGTAGCAGCAGTAACCAATCTAACAATTGCGCAACACACTTAAATGGAAGTCGCCGACCGCGGCGCCGTTTCCTGCCTGTTTACATATCTCTGTATTTGAATACGCATGTATAAACCAGTTTCTTTGGTGCTTCAATGTAGCACGCTGCGTCTCACGCACCGACTTGGTTACGTTACACATCACCATGTTACACGCTATAATTTGGAGCCCTCTAGCGGCAGAGGCCTGCAGTTATGTAGACATGAACAACAGAGATATGGCATATTAATATTGATTTATTTAAAAATCTTTAAGAGTTTCCACGTAAAAAATTCAGACGCATTAGTTTTCGGCAGGCCTTCGCATATCCTTGACTTGAATCATCACATGGCACAAAAACACAGTGATATTTGCGCCAAATGTGGCACTACTTTTACTAGGTTTCCTAGGTTTGCACTACTTTCTGTCGTTTGCAACTGAGTAGCACTGTGTGACATTACATTCACGAAAGATGGAATAGGTTGTTTCACATGTAGCGCCCATAGACGCGTTGTAGAATTACATAGCCCACAGTGTCGCAGGGTCTTACTTTTATGCTCTTAGGACACTGGAGACAGACGGAAGGCACAAGCTACAGACAGCAACGGCGAACATAAAATGATAGTGTGGAGAGCGTATATATATCATTTTGTATTTAATTACCTTCACCCCAAAGTTTTTTGTACAGAATACCAGAATATCTTCAGAATTTCTCATTCTGCAGCTCTCCAACAAGGTTCAAATGGCTCTAAGCATTATGGGACTTAACATCTGAAGTCATCAGTCCCCTAGACTTAGAACTATTTAAACCTAACTAACCTAAGGACATCACACACATCCATGCCCGAGGCAGAATTCGAAACTGCGACCGTAGCAGCAGCGCGGTTCCGGACTGAAGCGCCTAGAGCCGCTCGGCCATTGCGGCCGGCCTGGAACGAGGACTACCACATCCCACACAATATATTTATTGGTTGATAAAATACAATGGACTGTTAAAAACAAGTATTACATATTTTGAGTTGTGGTAACATGGACCAAAATAAGACAAAAAGGTCCTGGAGATAAGGGCTCCAAGAGCTGTACCACATTTCATCTTCACTACTGTGAAACGCATCTCTTCTGTTGCAAGCTCTTAGCTATCACGATCGATCTACTGAACGCAATGAGCAAATGACGAAACATTCCTGTGTTGTTGTCTATGGATACAGATAACGGCTGGAGATGCACCAGCCCATTTTCTCCGAAGTGTCAGAGAACCCTTTAGACGTTTAATGGGCAGTGGACTGGTCTGGGATGTCCAGTACGTTGGCTAGCTCCCCCCCCCCCCCCCCCCCGTCCTTCCCCCCACTTCTGTCTTAATAATTTGGATTTTTGGTTGTGGGGACACTTTAAAACTTTGGTGTGCACAAGCCCCACTAATGTTACATAAAGACTACAGGAACGAGTCGTGACCGACCCGTAGGCTGTCAGAGAGTGCACTAATCCCTAAAAGGCCGGATAGATACATGCCTTACTGTGAATGTACAGCATACTGAGCATTCCGTGTAGCGATGGCTTACAGGTGCAGATCGTGTGAAATAGCAAGCAGATTACATTAGAAGCTCCACTGTTTTTTAGTATCAGAATAACGTGTTCTCATTTGTTTACTGCATTCTGTAGGTCGTTCGCAATAGGTAATAGCTTGCAGGAGAGGAGATATGTTTCAAAGTAATGAAAATGAACAACTGCTCATAGCTTTAAAGGTATGGATTTTAGAGTCCATGTCTGCTGGACATTTTTTCTTGTTTTCACGGCTCTGTGCCTCAGTCTGTAAACATGGAACGCTTCGTTGATCGTCCGCCTGCTTGTCCGACTGTCAAGAGACCTTTTTATCACGAACGAGACATATAACGTTCAAATTTACGTCACATATTAAGGCTTATGGTCCCTTGGCGGTGAAACATTTTAAGTCAACGTAGTCAAAAGTTAAGGCCATTATACTCGAAAACTAACTAATCAAAACCATTATTGTACTTCCTGTTGACTTAAAAATTATGAAATCTGGCAATAAGCAAGTTTTCACGGTACAAGTAAAGGGAAAAATTGGAAAGGGTTAATTTCTAATTATATCAGGAGAAGAACTATTTCTTTTGTCATTTGTTATCCAAACTTGAAGTTAAAACGTTCTTGAAAGTCTTCGAATGCCTGGGACCGATACCTTTCCAGTATTATGGTCGACCATAGGCAAAAAACGGAAATATGCTCGATTTCGTGAACAGATAAACTGTCCATACTCTTAATCACGTTTGTACGGAACCATCAGTGTGCGAGATCTACTTGCACGCGGCCAGTTTTTCCCATACTACCACTTATCAAAATACAGAATACGTTTCTTAAGATCCACTATAATCGACTTCCTTTTATGTTCCCTACGGTACTTCATTTCCTGTTTTACTCTGGAAGAATGTGGCTGGATTGAAGAATTTTTAGCAAACCGAACACAGCATGTTGTTCTCAATGGAGAGACGCCTACAGACGTTAAAGTAACCTCTGGTGTGCCACCAGGGAGTGTTGTGGGACCATTGCTTTTCACAATATATATAAATGGCCTAGTAGATAGTGTCGGAAGTTCCATGCGGCTTTTTGCGGATGATGCTGTAGTATACAGAGAAGTTGCAGCATTAGAAAATTGCAGCAAAATGCAGGAAGGTCTGCAGCGGATAGGCACTTGGTGCAGAGAGTGGCAACTGACCCTTAACATAGACAAATGCAATGTATTGCGAATACATAGAAAGAAGGATCCTTTACTGTTTGATTATATGATAGCGGAACAAACACTGGTAGCAGTTACTTCTGTAAAATATCTGGGAGTATCCGTGCGGAACGATTTGAAGTGGAATGATCAAATAAAATTAACTTTTGGTAAGGCGGGTGCCAGGTTGAGATTCATTGGGAGAGTCCTTAGAAAATGTAGTCCATCAACAAAGGAGGTGGCTTACAAGACACTCGTTCGACCTATACTTGAATATTGCTCATCAGTGTGGGATCCGTACCAGATCGGGTTGACAGAGGAGATAGAGAAGATCCAAAGAAGAGCGGCGCCTTTCGCCACAGGGTTATTTGGTAAGCGTGATAGCGTTACGGAGATGTTTAATAAACTCAAGTGGCAGAATCTTCAAGAGAGGAGCTCTGCATCGCGGTGTAGCTTGCTGTCCAGGTTTAGAGAGGGTGCGTTTCTGGATGAGGTATAGAATATATTGCTTCCCCCTACTTATACCTCCCGAGGAGATCACGAATGTAAAATTAGAGAGATTAGAGCGCGCACGGAGGCTTTCAGACAGTCGTTCTTCCCGCGAACCATACGCGACTGGAACAGGAAACGGAGGTAATGACAGTGGGACGTAAAGTGCCCTCCACCACCCATTGTTGGGTGGCTTGCGGGGTATAAATGTAGATGTAGATGTAGAATGTGTTACGGACAACATGTTGCCCTTCTCGACAAATTCTACAAATGTATAACCCTTGCCATTTCTTGTATCTAGCGTAAGTTTCCCACAGAAGGACCGTTCTTCAATTTCCGTCCTAACATTGCACTAAAATTCCGCATTACCACCTTATACTGGACTTAACTGTCATTTATAAGCATCTTTAACTCTGTGGAGGTCTTCTGTCTTCTCATAAGAATATCAGTACCTTGCTGCGTATACTTGAATGATTTCCACGGATATATTCTGTTTATTTGTAAAGCAAGTCTTGCTAATATATCTGGTATTTACATATTAACGGCTTGAAAGTACCAGCAAAATATGACTAGCCTTCTGGAGTAAAAAATGCAGATGAATTTGCGTAGGTGTGTTGTGGCTGCTGTGCAAATGTACTTCACCGCCTCCGATCGAGATCGCATTTGTGGATGAATTGCTGAACTGCAACACCAGAGGTCTTAAAAGCTAACCTAGAGCCGTTTGCTACGGCGTAACCCGTCTCCTTCAAGATGGCGTTTAATTACTTGCCGCAGCAGACACGCCCGCAAAGGCGAGGAACTTTGCTTCCAAGTGTTGTGAGCAGCGTGTTACCTTATTAGGACTTTCGACTTTTTTACTTCACGTTCCAGTAGCAGCTTACAAAGCACACTGTTGGCGATAGGCCTTTGCATATAAAAATGTCCCCACTGAGTCCTGGAAGGAAGGAATCAGTAGAGATTAAGAGACTGTTTTTATTAGGAGGTAGCTGGAGTGTAAAAGAAGCCGTCTGGCGAAGAGTCGTAATTGTACGAGAATTTGTGCCAGAAATTAAATAAGGCCACTCAGCTATAAAAGCTGTAGTTATTAGTCACGGATGACCGCCCTACAGTGCTGCTGGCTATCTGATCCAAATTATTCAGCAGGGTGCGTCTGAGGAAAACAGTCACCCGTAGCCCAAA
This sequence comes from Schistocerca serialis cubense, assembly GCF_023864345.2. NCBI lineage: Eukaryota > Metazoa > Arthropoda > Insecta > Orthoptera > Acrididae > Schistocerca > Schistocerca serialis. Next base: position 473,898,458 of record NC_064642.1, on the reverse strand, counting down.
GACACGTGTAAGCCCCACTTCTACATCTACATCTACATCTACATCTACATACATACTCCGCTAGCCACCAAGCGGCGTGTCGCAGAGGGCACAATTCGCGCCAAAGTCATATTCCCCCCCCTCCCCTCCCCCCCCCCACCACCCACCCCCCACCCCCCACCCCCCTCTGTACCACTCGCGGATCACGCGAGCGAAAACGAACGTCTCAGTACGAGCTCTGATTCCCCTTATCTTTGAATGGTGATCATTGCGCGATTTGAAAATTGGTGGTAATAATATATGCTCTGCATACTCCATGAAGATCGGATTTCGGAATTTAGTGAGCAGCCCGTTCCATTTAGCGCGCCGTCTATCTGCAAGTGTGTCCCACTTCAAATTTTCTATGAGATTTGTAACGCTCTCGCGATGGCTAAATGTACCAGTCACGAATCTTGCCGCACGTCTTTGGACCTTCTCAATCTCTCGAATCAGACCCAACTGGTAAGGGTCCCATACAGACGAACAATACTCTTAAGACTGGACGAACTAACGTATTGTAAGCTATTTCCTTTGTTGAAGGACTGTATCGCTTCAGGATTCTACCAATAAACCGCAATCTAGAGTTCGCCTTACCCGTTACTTGTGTAATCTGATCATTCCATTTTAGATAATTTCGAATAGTCACACCCAGATACTTGACTGATGTTACCGCTTCCATAGACTGGGCATTTATTTTGTACTCGTACGTTAATGGGGATTTTCGCCTTGTTATACGCAGTAGGTTACACTTACTAATAGTGAGAGATAACTGCCAGTCGTTACACCACGCATTTATTTTCTGCAGATCCTCATTGATTTGTTCACAACATTCGTGTGATATTACTTTCCTGTAGACTACAGCATCATCGGCAAACAGTCTAATGCCGCTGTCAATGCCATCAACCAGATCGTTTATGTAAATCATAAAAAGCAGCGGACCTATTACGCTGCCCTGGGGCACACCAGAAGTTACGCTTGTTTCTGTTGAAGTCACTCCGTTCAGGACGACATACTGCTCCCTGTCTGTTAGAAAACTTTCTATCCAACCGCATATGTCATCGGATACACCGTAAGTACGCACTTTTTTGAGCAAGCGACAGTGCAGAACTGAGTCGAACGCCTTTCGAAAGTCGAGGAATATGGCATCAACCTGGAAGCCGCTATCTAGAGCCTGTTGTATATCACGCACAAAGAGGCCAGCTGTGACTCGCACGACCGCTGTTTCTTAAAACCGTGCTGGTTTCTAAAGATGAGCTTCTCGGAGACTAGAAAGGTCATTATGTCTGATCACAAAATATCTTCCATGATTCTACAACAAATCGATGTCAGTGAAATTGGCCGGTAATTATGTGCAGCCGATTTTCTACCCTTTTTATAGGTTGCTATGACCTGGGCCTTCTTCCAGTACCGCGAAAGTTTCCGCTGTTCCAATGAGCTCTGATAGATGATGGATAGGAATGGTGCTATATTTGTAACATAGTCAACATACAGTCTTACGGAGATACCGTCTGGGCCAGATGCCTTCCTGGCGTCTAAGGATCTTAAATGTTTTACAATCCCAGATGCACTGAACAGCAAACTTTATAATTTTCAGAGATTCTTTTCAAACAATGTACTTCACCACTCTGTCCTTTGAGGATGTCAATGAGTCGATGTCTCCTCCGTATCGTCTCTCCCCAAGACGCTAGCAGCGAAGCATCTTGGCGAACTCCGTGTAATTTAGAAAGTAATGAGACGAACTAGTGACGGGCTGAGGCTCTTACAAGAGGATCAATAGGCCTGTTAATCAGATATTTTGATGAGTCTTAGGTACAATATGTTATAGACGGACCTATTCTGAATACCTAGCTAGTGGCATTTCATGCGCCAACCCCTAGTTTAAGAGAAAATGGTTGTGGAAGTATTATGCGTACCAGCTATACCTGTGACGTTAGTCACATTTTGATCTAGCTATCCTAGCGCAGTATACAATGGTCACAGGTATTACGCTCGTGGTATGGGATCAAATCCTGCCCATGTATCATCTTTATAATTTTATCGTACAGATATCACTAAACAGTATAAGTCTCGCAGAATTATTCGAAAACAGTCCCACCCAAATGAACTTCACTTTGTCAATACTGTGGTGTTTATTTTTATAGGCAGGTTAAAATTTTCAATGGTAGAAGCATTTTCGAAATGGCTAAGTTTGTAAACTGGCGCTTGCCGCCGTAGTTAAATATACCGCGCATGGTAAAATGGTGCTATCGAGAAACGGCGCCACGCAACCGTGCCGCACCACCGACCATAGCTGACAGGGGTGAACGATGGCTGCAGAGAAGTGTATGGGTGAATAGACGTGTAACTGCCGAGGTACTGACCGCCCATATGAACCAAGGGGTTACCAGCAGTGTCTCCTCAACGACCGTTCAGCGAACGTTGCTGAGTGTGGACCTCCTCGGCAGGTGCCCAATGCTGACAGTTGTTCATCTGCGACTAAACCTGGAATTTGCACGCCAGTAGCGCAAATGGACGTGCATTTAGTTACGGCAGGTGGCCTTTCCAGATGATACATGACCGTCGGTGTACGACGTGAAACGTCAGAAAGCAAACACCTGCATCATAGGAATGATCCAAGATAGAAGAGGGAGCGTTATGGTCTGGGGAATGTTTTCCTGGCATTCCCTGTATTACCTCGTCGTTCTGGAAGGCACACTGGATCAACAAAGGTGCTCTTCTATTCTTGTGGACTATGCCTACCGCTGCATGCTGTTTGTTTTTCCTCAGCACGATGGCATCTACCAGCAGGACAACGCACCGTGCCACACAACCTGCAGTGTACGTGCGTGGGTCGAAGAGCACAAGCATGAGTTTACCGTACTCCCCTGGCCGCCAAACTCCCCGGATTTAAGCGCAATCGAGAAACTGTGGGACCACCTCGATCGGGCTATTTGCGCCGTGGATCCTCAACCGAGAAACCTGGCCGAGCTGCTGGCTAAGGCACTGCACGCGGCTTGTCTCCACATCCCTGTCGTTACCTTCTTGAACTTCACTGCCTCTCTTCCTTCACGTCTCGCATTCGTCTGCGCTGCAAAAGGTAATTAATCGGGCTTTGGCTCTCGTTGGTTAATTAAAATCAAACTAAAAGTATCCTGACACTATACTGTGTGAACAGCAAGAACCCACAACTAAAGTACAACATACCTATTTATTGCACATCTGACTAAACATGGTGTATATTGGTCAAGGGTGTGACAGACTAACGACAGCTTTGTTAGTTGTCAAAATGGAAGTTCGAATAACAATTTTATAGTTATGTGCTTAACTGCTTGCGAGAATTCCGTGGACAACACATGAGTAATGCTTTTCTCAGAACACTTCCTGCCTGCCTGACTTCATTTTGACGTAAGCGCAATATCGACGACCGCATGATCTGCTATCGACTTTGTCACTAGGAAGAACGTGCATTTTAAGCTGCTAGTTTCAGTTCGCGGCAATTACAACTGTCCGCCTAGGTTCCTGCCTAATCACACAATTCGGAAATAAACAGCGAAATTTTTGTGACAAGGAAGAATATGTATGTTATTGCTCCTCGTTTCACTCGCAGTAATTTAAACTATACTCTTAGGTTCCTGCCTGACCACACACTCAGCAGTCGCCACATATATTGGTTAATAAAGGGCCAAATATTTGGGAAGAGGAAGATTATGAATTTCATTGCTGCTCGTTCTAGTCGCGGCAACTCAATCTGCACACTCGGAAGTTACTAAATATTTATAGCATCCTTCGTTCTCTAATCAGACGAACGTCTAAATAATACTTAACACTGCAGAATATACTCGTATTACATTCATGAGAAAGTGCCAGAATATGTTAACAATGCTAACATGAAAAAGAAATGTTTGCATGTAAGGAGATACGAACCTACATCGTTCGAATCGGGAAAAAACCACGACGTTATGCATTATGCCTAGCACTTGCCGATGTGGTATTTGTCTCCTCCCCTGTTTATCATAGTACCTTTTGAACACTTGCATCGTTGATGCGTTATTAACTTACATTTAAAGATAGCGGTGACATGTTTGTGATAAATTTTCACTGTTCCGTACCTTGAAACTGAATTCTACGAATGATAAACAAGCGTCTTCATGCTTAATTTCTAAATTATTGACGATAACGACTCACTACTGAGAGAGCACTCTTACATACCAGCGTTAACCGATAAATCAATGTTGTTGTTGTTGTTGTGGTCTTCAGTCCTGAGGCTGGTTTGATGCAGCTCTCCATGCTACTCTATCCTGTGCAAGCTTCTTCATCTCCCAGTACCTACCGCAACCTACATCCTTCTGAATCTGCTTAGTGTATTCATCTCATGGTCTCCCTCTACGATTTTTACCCTCCACGCTGCCCTCCAATACTAAATTGGTGATCCCTTGACGCCTCAGGACATGTCCTACCAACCGATCCCTTCTTCTGGTCAAGTTGTGCCACAAACTTCTCTTCTCCCCAATCCTATTCAATACTTCCTCATTAGTTATGTGATCTACCCATCTAATCTTCAGCATTCTTCTGTAGCACCACATTTCGAAAGCTTCTATTCTCTTCTTGTCCAAACTATTTATCGTCCATGTTTCACTTCCATACATGGCTACACTCCATACAAATACTTTCAGAAATGACTTCCTGACACTTAAATCTATACTCGATGTTAACAAATTTCTCTTCTTCAGAAACGCTTTCCTTGCCATTGCCAGTCAATATGTGACGTTTAATTGTAACAATAATTATACCGCTCCAAGAATGATGTTTTTCTGTAAGTCTCCGACACGCGTGCATGAAGTCTTGCGAGAGAACCATGTCGAACGCTAACGAAAGTCGACAGCAGTTCCTCCGTATCGATACAGCACGTGACGTCAAATTAACGCCATGTTTGGAAGAAATTTTGTAAAATGAGTGGTATCCACTACCGCGTTTTGTCTCAGAGACGCGAAGGCCTTCGGCTCGCAGTGGCTGGTGGCCAGTATTACGGCCCTTCTTGTTCCCGCGATGGGCAGCCCGTTTCCTTCGTTGCTCCAGGACATGAAAGAGAGAAAAGATGTCCTTTTCTGTAGTAACATATACATACACAGTTCTAATAATAAACGGAATGCATATGCAGTTCCCTCAGTAAAATCAACACAAATAAACGAGCTGGACCGCGCATTCAGTCGGCTACGCCAGTATGCTTCTGTCCGCATAATTTTGAGAGACTACAGTGTGTGTCAAAGTTGTTATGCAGAGCTGAAGAGGCTGTGCAAGCCTAGCGCAAAGAGCTGCATCAAATCAGTCTTCTGACGAACCACGTTGTTGTTGTGGTCTTCAGTCCTGAGACTGGTTTGATGCAGCTCTCCATGCTACTCTATCCTGTGCAAGCTTCTTCATCTCCTAGTACCTACTGCAACCTACATCCTTCTGAATCTGCTTAGTGTATTCATCTCTTGGTCTCCCTCTACGATTTTTACCCTCCACGCTGCCCTCCAATACTAAATTTGTGATCCCTTGATGCCTCAGAACATGTCCTACCAACCGATCCCTTCTTCAAGTCAAGTTGTGCCACAAATTTCTCTTCTCCCCAATCCTATTCAATACCTCCTCATTAGTTATGTGGTCTACCCATCTAATATTCAGCATTCTTCTGTAGCACCACATTTCAAAAGCTTCTATTCTCTTCTTGTCCAAACTACAACCCTGTCTCACTCCCTTCCCAACCACTGCTTCCCTTTCATGTCCCTCGACTCATAACTGCCATCTGGTTTCTGTACGAATTGTAAATAGCCTTACGCTCCCTGTATTTTACCCCTGCCACCTTCAGAATTTGAAAGAGAGTGTTCCAGTCAACATTGTCAAAAGTTTTCTCTAAGTCTGCAAATGCTAGAAACGTAGATTTACCTTTCCTTAATCGAGCTTCTGACGTAAGTCATAGGGTCAGTATTGCCTCACGTGTTCCAATATTTCTACGGAATCCAAACTGATCTTCCCCAAGGTTGACTTCTACTAGTTTTTCCATTCGTCTGTAAAGAATTCGCGTTAATATTTTGCAGCTGTGGCTTATTAAATTGATTCTTCGGTAATTTTCACATCTGTCAACACCTGCTTTCTTTGGGATTGGAATTATTATATTCTTCTTGAAGTCTGAGGGTATTTCGCCTGTCTCATACATCTTGCTCACCAGATGGTAGAGTTTTGTCAGGACTGGCTCTCCCAAGGCTGTCAGTAGTTCTAAAGGAATCTTGTCTACTCCCGGGGACTTGTTTCGACTCAGGTCTTTCAATGCTCTGTCAAACTCTTCAGGCAGTATTGTATCTCCCATTTCGTCTTCATCTACATTCTCTTCCATTTCCAGAATATTGTCCTCAAGTACGTCGCCCTTGTATAGGCCCTCTATATACTCCTTCCACCTTTCTGCTTTCCCCTCTTTGCTTAGAACTGGGTTTCCATCTGCGCTCTTGATATTCATACAAGTGGTTCTCTTTTCTCCAAAGGTCTCTCTAATTTTCCTGTTGCCAGTATCTATCTTACCCCTAGTGAGATAAGCCTCTACATCCTACATTTGTCCTCTAGCCATCCCTGCTTAGCCATCTTGCACTTTCTGTCGATCTCATTTTTGAGACGTTTGTATTCCTTTTTGCCTGCTTCATTTACTGCATTTTTGCATTTTCTCCTTTCATCAATTAAATTCAATATTTCTTCTGTTACCCAAGGATTTCTACTACCCCTCGTCTTTTTACCTACTTGACCCTCTGCTGCCGTCACTACTTCATCCCTCAGAGCTACCCATTCTTCTTCTACTGTATTTCTTTCCCTCATTCCTTTCATTTGTTCCCTTACGCTCTCCCTGAAACTCTGTACAACCTTTGGTTCTTTCAGTTTATCGAGGTCCCACCTCCTTAAATTCCTACCTTTTTGCAGTTTCTTCAGTTTTAATCTACATTTCATAACCAATAGATTGTGGTCAGAGTCCACATCTGCCCCTGGAAATGTCTTACAATTTAAAACCTGGTTCATAAATCTCTATCTTACCATTATATAACCAATCTGAAACCTGTCAGTATCTCCAGGCTTCTTCCATGTATACAACCTTCTTTTATGATTCTTGAACCAAGTGTTAGCTATCATTAAGTTATGCTCTGTGCAAAATTCTATCAGGCGGCTTCCTCTTTCATTTCTTCCCCCCAATCCATATTCACCTACTATGTTTCCTTCTCTCCCTTTTCCTACTACCGAATTCCAGTCACCCATGACTATTAAATTTTCGTCTCCCTTCACTATCTGAATAATTTCTTTTATTTCATCATACATTTCATCAATTTCTTCGTCATCTGCTGAGCTAGTTTGCATATAAACTTGTACTACTGTGGTAGGCGTGGGCTTCGTGTCTATCTTGGCCACAATAATACTTCACTATGTTGTTTGTAGTACCTTACCCGCACTCCTATTTTTTTATTAATTATTAAACCTACTCCTGCATTACCCCTATTTGATTTTGTATTTATAACCCCGTACTCGCCTGACCAAAAGTCTTGTTCCTCCTGCCACCGAACTTCACTAATTCCCACTGTATCTAACTTTAACCTATCCATTTCCCTTTTTAAATTTTCTTACCTACCTGCCCGATTAAGGGATCTGACATTCCACGCTCCGATCCGTAGAACGCCAGTTTTCTTTCTCCTGATAACGACGTCCTCCTGAGTAGTCCGCGCCCGGAGATCCGAATGGGGGACTATTTTATCTCCGATTTTACCCAAGAGGACGCCATCATCATTTAACCATACAGTAAAGCTGCATGCCCTCGGGAAAAATTACGGCCGTAGTTTCCCCTTGCTTTCAGCCGTTCGCAGTACCTGCACAGCAAGGCCGTTTTGGTTAGGGTTACAAGGCCAGATCAGTGAATCATCCAGACTGTTGCCCCTGTAACTACTGAAAAGGCTGCTGCCCCTCTTCAGGAACCACACGTTTGTCTGGCCTCTCAACAGATACCCCTCCGTTGTGGTTGCACCTACGGTACGGCTATCTGTATCGCTGAGGCACGCAAGCCTCCCCACCAACGCCAACGTCCATGGTGCTGACGAACCACAACAATAACAATATATACATAAACACGTTAACACTAGGTAATGTACTGCTACGTCTACAGATGAAATCAAATTATAATTGTCCTAGCTGACAAATACGGAATTGCCCGGGTATTAATATTGCCAATTTACTATTAGAAAAGAAAACAAAAAATTAACTGTGTTTGCAGTGTAGTATCCGGGACAAATTCTGTACGCTGTGCGCAGCTGCTTCGCGTATCTACGACGCGATGTTGTAAACGATTGTATTGCAACGTCTCTTCGTAACCCTAGAGACAGCTATAGTTGTCGCCTATCGCCGTTTGCAGTTGACAACTGCCAAAGGGCTACCAGGTATCAGGAATTTTCTTAAGTTGACTCTTCTGTAGGGGTGTCTTAATAGTAAAGAATGTATGTATTAAAACGTCACGTGTGATGCGGCATTTTTTCACGCATCTCAGGGTTTATGACGTCATATGTTCTGAACTTTCTGGGGTACCATGATATAATTTTGTAGGTGCGTTTAGCGGCATATGTGGATACTGTCTGCAGAATTTATTGCGAATATGGTTAGTAGCACAGAAGCAATAAATTTAAACGTCATGCACGATGCAGCAGTTTTTCAAGCATCTCATTGTTTATGACGTCATATCTCGTGAACTTCGATAGGCAGGTGATTCTTATTTCGACAGCGACACTTGCCTGACAGTAAGGGATATGTGTATTAAGTTTGGTCAGATCGGTCCAGTGGTTTAGGAGGAGATATTGAAAACACACACACACACACACACACACACACATATTTTTGTAATATGTATGGATTACACTAAATGTTCGATTTTTTACTTTGTTTACATTTTTGCGTTCGCTTCTCATGAGAACAGCACAGACCATTAGAAATTCTAGTGTTTTACAAACAAATATCCCAGTGAGCTGAAAAATTTCGAAATGGCGTTTTATTCTCTTATATCCGTCATTCCCAAATCGTCATGAACGGTGAACTGCCTTTAAGTACACATTTTATTTTGCTATAAGCAACTGCGGGAATAATTTTTTTCTCGCTTCTCACAATTTGTTAATTTTTTCGTTTAATTTAACCACTGTTCCAGTAGCTTGTCATTACTGGTTAACTCTGTTTTGCCAGTTATGGTACGAATTTTTCATCACGTACAACCGTGTGCTGTTTGTTGTCTTCTGTTAACAAAGGCTGGCCGGTGTGGCCGAGCGGTTCTAGGCGCTTCAGCCCGGAACCGCGCGACCGCTACGATCGCAGGTTCGAATACTGCCTCGGGCATGGATGTGCGTGCTGTCCTTAGGTTAGTTAGGTTTAAGTAGTTCTAAGTTCTAGGGGACTGATAACCTCAGATGTTAAGTCCCATAGTGCTCAGAGCCATTTGAACCATTTGTTAACAAAGATCTATGAATCGTAGCTCTCCCTCAAGCTCCGATTTATCGACAAATGGACTGACGAATTATATCTGTATAATCTTGTTGGGGCACAGACAGACCGCCTTTGCTTGTCGGTCCGTCAGATGGGTCGGGCCACCCGACATCCGATCCCCCACCACCTCACCTAACAAACAGTGCCGCATGTAGTGTAGTCGTGCCTACAGCTCTTGTGCTGGTGTGTAGCCCCTGACTTGCAACTCCGGCTGCAAGCTCGTGAAGCGTGCCGAGCTTAGGCGGGACATACAGATTTCACTGATTTTAGTGTGGCAGGCATCCGAAGTCAGCTTCATATTTATAGCCGACAACTACGCCGTATTGTCACTGAAAGAATATCTAAACGCAATTAAATTAAACGCATTCGCAAAAGGAAGTCATTTTACAATGTATGTTATGTTACATACATGTGCTCTGCTACTGAGATGTACGGATTCCAGTATCGTACAGTACAAAGGAGTTTCTTCTTGAATATATCAGCTACTCAAGCCACTCACATTCATTTTTTTACCACTTTCTTTATGAGATCAGTGTGGTATTGTCCAGTGATCGTGCTGCCACACCAACGTTGGCAACGCTTGTCGATACCACAGACATTATCGAGAGCTCGCTACAATTCGCAACGATGTATGGGAGGCGCTCCAGGAGACCACACCTCCCTCTCAGCAACAGCAGCGTCCCCGCACTGAGGTCAATATAGTGTCGAGCATGCAAGAACTCTGCCCAGTTCAAGACATGGGCTACAGCAGTCAACATTATAGTGTGGGACCAAAGAGTTGTTAAAGTTTCTGTTGAAAGGCAGTTTTGTAAGAGTTGCATTTTGTACTGCAAGGGAAGATCTTGATGCAATAATTTACCAACTGCTATATGATTTGTAGAAGTTTATTTTATTTTATGAACTTCTATGTGCTACCAGTTTCGGCATTACATTCATGCCATCTTCAGGCTCCACTCGTCATAGTCGTAAAATCGCTATGCACGGAAGGAGCCATATAACTGGATCCGTGAATCAATCGTCCTGCAACAGCTCTTGGTGGCCAGGCGACACAGATTCTGAGTTTGTAGCACATAGAAGTCCATAAAATAAAATAAACTTCTACAAATCATACGGCTGTTGGTAAATCATTGCATCAAGAAGTTCATGCCAGCCGTCGTCCCACGATCCATAATGGGTCAACGAAGATGCAAGGGAAGAGTTTTTTAATATGTGCCTCAGGTGATGCTTTCACTCAGTGACTGTTGTAAATTATCCAGTAATCCTGTAGCAAAGAACTGTGTCAAAGCTAAGTAGATCTTTTATTCATTTATGTAAGAAAGTGAACTAATATTTCATCTGTTCCAGTCCTATGTGCCACCTTAGCGACCAGTCAAAGGACCCACAGCCAGGCTGTTGTAGTTTCGTCTGGTCTCAACAATTAGCACAAATAAAACTTTTAAGACACGTAAAACACACGTCACTATAGAGTAAATGCTTCGTCAAAATAAATAACTTGTGCTTCTTGAATCAGACTTCCCCCTAATACGTACATTTCAGCTTCTCATTCCATCGATTTAATTTTCGTGTATATATTTTTTCTTTATTCTTGCCATTGTACCATGAAAAATGGTACACATCACATTTACTTCCATCTGTGAAAACCAAGAAGTGTAAACTGATTCTGCTAAATGTGACATGTGTCTGAAGTTGCGTTTTACCTTGTTCTGTCCTTATTAAATTAAAAATTATCAGCTGCCCTCTCCAGTCCTCGTTACCTCAAAGCTGCCAAGACAGACATCTTGTATTTTATTACCTCCTTACGTTTCCATGTGATATAGGTTTATGCCCTTGCTTTCCAACACATAATTTCCTCAACAATGTAATACAAAAAAATGAAGTCTAATAGGATGGACGCTTTTTTACGTTAAGTGCCAACATCTTTCTTTCAGTCTGCTGCTTCCAATCACTGATTTCCTAGAAAAATTCAAATTCAGTTCTGATGCGACCGACACATCACGTTTCAGTGACAAGTTATCAAAACAGTATTTCTTTAAAAAAATGAAACATCGTACAATGAGTACCTTTTTCCCCTTGCTACAACCATTTTCTAATGTACGTACGTTTCTTTCGTGGCCATAAAATTACGATCCTGACTAAACTGTTTTCCACATAGACTACACAGACATTTGCACCCTTAACTGTGAAGTGCTAATCTTAACTTTTCTGGATGTACCTGCCATAAGCTTTTCCTCGAATTCTTGTAATTGTAGCTTTTTCCGCACTCTCAACCTGATTAATTTTTTTCATCAAGTTTGTGATGGTACGGTGGAAATCAGTAAGATGAAGAATACTGGTCATTTACGGCGCCATAGAAAATTCGTGGGACGTCAACGAAAAGTTCTCACTCGATATGTACAAAACAGACCACCTGCACTAAAAGGTGTCACATAGGCTGATCCAGCTCCTGGGCAGGATGAGGGGGGGAGGGGGGGGGGGAGGGGCGAGAAGGAACAGTCGCCCCCTTCAGCCAGTGCTGAAAAAGTCCGAGTCTACATAATTCAGCCTAAAAACGATGCACTTTTTTCCATTTTTTGGACAGCTTTTATCATCCTAAATCGCGTTATTGATAACGAAAACCACTGCAAACAGTTTCATTAAGTGGTAATAAGCAACAGCTTCAGATCTCTGAATAATTTTTTCACCGAGTCCATCTTGGATCCGCCTCTGGGCATCTGATACCAAGACACTGAACAGCGCGTTAACGTCTGCTACCTCGGGCGTAGAACTTCGGGTCTTCCCGCGAGAGATCAGGTCCACGGAGACGTAGCTACACGTCATGGGCTAGACGCAAGTGCCAACAGCCCGACTGAAGTCAGTCTTCTGCCACTGTGTGCTGGAATAAGCGCTATTCAAATATGGCTAGCATAACAGAGTGCGAGGCAGACGAAACTTTGATTACAGAGTTTTCGGAGAAGTTTAAACACTGCAAACATTTGTAGAACACGTTGTGCGAGGAGAACAGGAATAGAGATACAAGAAATGAAGCTCATTCTTTATCAGCTCCATAATAGTTTCATGTGGCTAACAGACGCCGCAGAAGATACATATGTTGTGAATAAAAAAACTCCGACGACTAATTTTATTTCGTTAAACTATTGCAATTACGAATATGGACAACTATCAGCTGCAGAATGGAATGACGACAATGAAAAATTGTGCCAGACTGGTACTCGAAGCCAGATATCCCACTTATCGCGAGCTGTCGCCTTACCATGTGGCTACCCGTGCATGACCCACGGCCAGTCCCGAACTTTCATATGTCGTCTACCATACATCTACACCCCTGCTCGAACATTATGTATATTCCCGTACAGGGAAGTCATTTTACTTGAAAGTCGCTTGCCCGCTGTCGGCGGATAAATACGATATTGCAGTGCCTGCGTTATTTTGAATTACGACGCAAAGTTTGTTTTGGGCATGCATGCATGTATTTGCACCGTATTTCGGCTTACAGTTAGCAGAAATTAAAACAATGAGAGATTTAAAATCAGAATTGGTGATCACGAAGTAGACGAAGTTAGCAGCAAAATAACACATGACCGACGGAGCAAGGAGACCATCAAAAGCAGACTGGCATTGACAGAAGGGAAATTCCTGTCCAAGAGAAGTTCACTAGTACTAAATCTACGTCTTAAATTGAGGAAAAAATTTATGAGAAAGTACGTTCGGAGCACAGCATTGCATGGCATGGCAATGGGACATGGACTGTGGCGAAACCGGAACAGAATAGAGTAGAAGAATTTGAGATGTGGTTGTGCGGAAGAATGTTGAAAATTAGATGGACTGACGTTCTCCGCAAAATAGGCGAGGAAAGTGATATTTTGAAAACACTGACAAGAAGAAGGGCCAGAATGGTAGGACATGTCTTAAGACATTGGGGAATAACTTTTACGTCCGTGCTATTGAGGGTAAAAACTATAGGCAAAGCAGAGATTGGGATACGTCCAGCAAATAATTGAGGACATAGGTTGCAAGTGCTACTCTGAGATGAAAAGTTGGCACAGGAGTGAAAATCGTGGCGGACCGCATCGAACTAGGCAGAAGGCTGGTAAGTTCTGTCGGTAGCTAGAAATCCTTACATGGCAACGAATTTTAAATGCGAACATTTGACGAAACCATCAGGTTAATTTATGTGACTGAAACGACATTTATCAGTTGGAAACGTTTGTGTTTAGAGGAGCTGGGGAGGTGGGATTGGGATTGCAAGATAGAGGATGAAAGGAGTAAGAGAAGGCGAGCGTGCAGTTGTGAGTTGATGAGATTACATATTTTCTTTATTACAGAATTTGGCCAATTACACAGGATGAAAAGTGTTTAAAACGACAAACTCTGGGAGGTTGTAGGGGACATCAAAATAAATATTTTTCCCTAATGTCATTTTTTCCTATTAGTAGCATTTAAACCGGCGGAGGAAGATGTCTCTGGCGGCAAACTATTTAAACCAACAATCATTTTTCCAATTTTTTATGACCAAGAGACAACACATTAACACAACCAAATTTCAATTACAGTAGATTTTCAAAAATTCCTCCACTGACACGAAAACAGAGGCTACACCGTCGGATCATGTTCTGTCTGACACGGGCAAAAACCCCAGGAATATCCTGAATTGTTCCTGTTGCTGCTACTATCCGGGCAACCATATCCTCTTCTAATGCGACAGGAGTTGCGTAAACAAGGTTGCGCATCTCTCCCCATACAAAAATGTCCAGATGGGACATATCTGGGGATCAAGCAGGCCAAGGTACAGGACCACCTCTGCCAATCCACGTTTCTGGGAACCGTCGGTCCAGGAATCGACGCACAATACGACTGAAATGTGCCGGCGCCCCGTCATGTTGGAACCACATGCGTCTTCCAGGTATTCTGGCAATGCTCTGGTGAGAAAATTGTAATAGTGCCTGCCATTTAATGGCCTAGGTAGCAGATATGGCCCAATTAAACAGTCCCCAACAACACCGACCCACACACTAACGAAGAACCGCACTTGATGAGCGCTAGTAAATGTGGCATGTGGGTTATCATCACTCCAAACATGCGAATTGGAATGTTGAAGACTCCATCACGCTCGAACGTTGCTTCATCGGTAAACAACACAGAGGATGGAAATGTAGGATGCATTTCACACTGTTCCAGGTACCACTGCGAAAACTGTGCTCTGGGTGGATAATCAACTGGTTCCAGGTTGTGGACACGCTCTCGAAGGACTGTTCTTACATTCGTCTGATTCGTCCCCATGTTACGTACAATTGCACGAGTGCTGATAGTAGGATCCCGCTCCACATGCTGCAAGACAGCTTCCTCAAATTGCAGCGTTCTTACCGTACGACGGCGTTCGTGTCCAGGTAATCTGCTAAATGACCCGGTCTCAAGCAGACGTTCGTACACAGCAGTAAAGGTCGTATGATGCGGGATACGGCGATCAGGATATTGTTGTTGATAAACCCGCTGTGCAGCTCGTCCGTTGTGGTGCGCTATGTAGTACGCACCAACCATATCAGTGTACTCACTCCAGGTGTATCGCTCCATTAGTAAACAGAGACAATGCACTGGTGGATAGCAGTTGCCTACAACTGAAGAGCGCAATACGCCCTCTAACAATTGAAGATCGTAATACGGCCTCTAACAACTGAAGAGCGTAATACAGCTTCCACCGGTTCAAATAATCCTCATAGGAAAAAATGACATTAGGGAAAAATATTTGTTTTGATGTCCCCTACAACCTTCCAGAGTTTGTCGGTTTAAATACTTTTCATCCAGTCGATCGCTTAGATCCAAAGACTGAGGTACAGTATTCTTCTTCTTATCTTCCCAGAACTTTTTCGTGCGTTGGCTTATGGCCTGCCTCTGTTCGCTTGACATGATTCTCCTAGACTGTGATTTTTGTTATTGGGCGGAAAATTTTGCAGTATTGATCAGTAACCGAAAGTATTGTCTGTACCACATGGTTTCTTCTGTGACGTTATGTTTTCTCAAATCGTACCTTGCCTCTTCCAGCTATCCAGTGGTGTTTTTTAATTTGGAAGTGAAATTAAAAATTTTCTTCCTTAGCTTATGGACATTCATTCCGTAAATATGTCCGCAAAACTTTTATGTCCTCTTTCTTATTGTGTCTGTGATTGTTTCTGTCTCGATCTTCATTTGTTCCCTTCGACCAGTTGTCATCTATTCTTTCTCGATTCTAAATTTTTTCTGAGTATTTTCCTTTCTTTCGTTTCCAGTTCATCTTGTTCACCTCTTTTGTTCAGTGTTAGGCATTCAGATCCGTAAAATTCTTCCGGTTTAATTATTGTTGTGTACCGTTTTTCTTATTTTTTTAGCCTGGAAGGATACTGATCTTTTATTATACCGGTTGTGAGTGAGATTGTATGCTAATTCCATTTTCTTCGATCTTTCTTTACTTGCGATGTTATTTAATTCGTTTGATTGTCTCCATTCTCCCAAATACTTAAACTTATCAACTCTTCTGATATTTCCATATTGTATTAGTATATATTTCTCTCCATTGTCTTTATGTTCAATGTAATCAGTTCTCTCAAGTGATATTTGTAATCTGATTCTAGCTGCAATTTCGTGAAGTGTTTCTTACATTCCCTTTGTATCTGTTTTGCCGTTAGGAATTATTGCAATATCGTCACCAAAAGCGAGACATTTCACGTTAGACCTTCCTCTCCTTTGCCCTAGATAGATTCCTTCGATGTTTTTCTCATGTAGTTCTTTATCGCACTCTCTCATGACCTTGTATAAGACCAAATTGTAGACGATCGGTGACAGCCCATCGCTCTGCCAAACACCTGCGTTAATAGAATGAGATTTTCACTCTGCAGCGGAGTGTGCGCTGATATGAAACTTCCTGGCAGATTAAAACTGTGTGCCCGACCGAGACTCGAACTCGGGACCTTTGCCTTTCGCGGGCAAGTGCTCTACCAACTGAGCTACCGAAGCACGACTCACGCCCGGTACTCACAGCCTTACTTCTGCCAGTACCTCGTCTCCTACCTTCCAAACTTTACAGAAGCTCTCCTGCGAAACTTGCAGAACTAGCACTCCTGAAAGAAAGGAAATTGCGGAGACATGGCTTAGCCACAGCCTGGGGGATGTTTCCAGAATGAGATTTTCACTCTGCAGCGGAGTGTGCGCTGATATGAAACTTCCTGGCAGATTAAAGCTGTGTGCCCGACCGAGACTCGAACTCGGGACCTTTGCCTTTCGCGGGCAAGTGCTCTACCAACGGAGCTACCGAAGCACGACTCACGCCCGGTACTCACAGCCTTACTTCTGCCAGTACCTCGTCTCCTACCTTCCAAACTTTACAGAAGCTCTCCTGCGAAACTTGCAGAACTAGCACTCCTGAAAGTTCTGCAAGTTTCGCAGGAGAGCTTCTGTAAAGTTTGGAAGGTAGGAGACGAGGTACTGGCAGAAGTAAGGCTGTGAGTACCGGGCGTGAGTCGTGCTTCGGTAGCTCAGTTGGTAGAGCACTTGCCCGCGAAAGGCAAAGGTCCCGAGTTCGAGTCTCGGTCGGGCACACAGCTTTAATCTGCCAGGAAGTTTCATATCAGCGCACACTCCGCTGCAGAGAGAAAATCTCATTCTGGAAACATCCCCCAGGCTGTGGCTAAGCCATGTCTCCGCAATTTCCTTTCTTTCAGGAGTGCTAGTTCTGCAAGTTTCGCAGGAGAGCTTCTGTAAAGTTTGGAAGGTAGGAGACGAGGTACTGGCAGAAGTAAGGCTGTGAGTACCGGGCGTGAGTCGTGCTTCGGTAGCTCAGTTGGTAGAGCACTTGCCCGCGAAAGGCAAAGGTCCCGAGTTCGAGTCTCGGTCGGGCACACAGTTTTAATCTGCCAGGAAGTTTCACCTGTGTTAATTCTGAAAGGTTTAGAAACTTCTCCCAGGAATTGAACATTTGAAGTTGTGTCTGTGAATGTCTGTTCGGTTAACTGTCTGGAGGTTTTATCGATATCTGCTTCTTCCAGTATTAGGAATAGTGTCTACTACATGCTCTGTCTAACAAATGGTTCACAGAACTCACAGTTTTGATTGCGATAGAGCTGTGGATCGTTAAGCTTATGTCTGTTAGATTCTATATCTAATTAATGGCTGAAGTAGCACTTGGATTGTTTTGGATATTTAAGACCGACTCAGGTTGTTGCATATTTGGAGAGTTTCAAGGACGTCTAGTTTTCTGCCTTCAGATGAGCTCTCCATTGGCAAAAGATCACGCATTAGTCCCTCATTCGGATCTCCGGGAAGAGACTGCGAAGAGGAAAGTGCCCATGAGAAAAATATGGAATAACCGATGACGAAATAACACTCGACTAATCAGAGTTTGGAAAGTCAGTAGCTTTAATGTAATAGGAAAGCTAGAAAATCTAAAACCGGGACTGCAAAGGTCAATCAAGACGTACTGGAGGCCAGTAAGCTTAAATGTTAAGAATAGAATGATTTCTGGTCGGACGAATATAGGATAAAACAACAGCAGCAGAAAAATGTATAATAGGAAGAGGATTCGTTACAAATAGGAAAGTACGACAGATAGTGAGTTATTGTGAACAGTTTAGTGAAAACATTGTTGTCTTAGAACTACTTAAACCTAACTAACCTAAGGACATCACTCACATCCATGCCCGAGGCAGGGTTCGAGCCAGCGACCGTAGCAGTAGCGTGGTTCCGGACTGAAGCGCCTAGAACCGCTCGGCCACAACAGCCGGCTGGGTTAACATTGCGGAGCTCCAGGTTCAAGAATGTACGATGAACGGTGTGTTCCGAAACACTCGTTCATGCACCAGTATTGTGTACTTTGGGCAGAGATGCCACAGATCACCATCTATCCGACATTACAGAGCAGACAAACCTCTGCACCCCCCGTTCTCTGACAATTGTAAGCATTTAGCGACTAGTGGTAGTTTCACTGTCCTGTCTCTTTCCGTAGATGCTCACGTGAACATTAGACCACCTTCACCGTTTCCGAGATGCTCGTTCACAGGCTCTGCGTAATGATGATCTGCCCTTTGTCGTAGTCGCTTATCTCAATGGATTTCCCCACTTGCAGCTTATTTGTTAGCTAGGGTGATCCTCCGTCCGTTCCTGCTCCGCTTAGGTACTTTAGTTACCGCGTCACGTGCCCGCAAAGCCACCAGGCGGCGTCGAACGTCGCAGCGGGCAGTGGCCATAATGTTTCGGCTTATCAGTGTATGTGTGTTATTCTAATTACTTATGTTGTTGTGTGTTTATATATTTTGTAAGAGTAATGAAGGAATAGTGATGGAGTTTTTTTGTGAAGAGGTGGGGGAGGGAAAAGCAAAGGTGAGTGAATGTAAATACATGGTAGTGTGATGGAGAATACTTGGAGGAAAAAGTGAGGAAAACGAAGGAAGTGAAATGAATTTGACGGGGGGGGGGGGGGGGGGGGTGAGTAGAAGAGGATGAAGGATGGAAAAGAGCCTATTCTTTTCCGTGTGATTTCTTCAATTATTCTATATAGGGTCTATTTTCCAATATTTATTTAATTACTGAGCAACTGTTTATTTTGTGTAAATGCTTTGTGTATGCGGAAGTTTTCTTGGAAACGGTCTGATGTCTATCTTTACTTAGTCTTATTCTGTTCAAATCTTTTTTAGTAGTGCTTGGTGCCGGCCGGAGTGGCCGAGCGGTTCTCGGCGCTACAGTCTGGAACCGCGAGACCGCTACGGTCGCAGGTTCGAATCCTGCCTCGGGTATGGATATGTGTGATGTCCTTAGGTTAGTTAGGTTTAAGTTGTTCTAAGTTCTATGGACTGATGACCTCGGCAGTTAAGTCCCATAGTGCTCAGAGCCATTTAAACCATTTTTGAGTAGAGCTTGGTAGATGGCATTCCTGTTTTAGATGGTCTGCAAATGCTGAATGGTTTCTACCATATTCAGTGTTCTTCATATCTTGTGTCAAATGTGCTGCCAGCCATCGCAATGTATGTATACGTTTTCAAAACCTCTGCAACTGAGCTGATAGATACCAGATTGTTGGTATCCTTCTGGTTTTGATTTCAGTGTTGGGATGTGCTTTGGCATTTGTTTTGTAAGCAATGTTTATGCCCTTTTCTAATATGTAACCTACTTCATGTGAGAATTTGTTATGGTAGGTCAACGTATGCCATTTTATGTAGTAGCGCAAGTTGTATGTGTTGATGTCGTTTGGTTAGTTTTTTCATTATTTGTGACTTCATTTTTCTGTTTAGTTTGTCTGCCATTGTTTCTTTGTGCCATTTTAATGCTTTATTGTAATGGCCACGTCTTTTTGGCAGCCAGGAGTGTTTAGGGGAATCCTGTTCAGTCTGTTTAACATGTATCTGACTGCAGCCTGTTTCTGATTCTGTGGATGGTCTGAGGTTGCATTTAAGATAGTGTCATTTGTTGTACGTTTTCTGTGTATGTCAAGTGCGTATTTGTGATTGTCTTTTCTTATGAATATATCTAGAAACTTGAGTGTATTTTCTTGTTCTTCTTCTCTTGTGAACTTGATGTTTTTGTGTACAGTATTCATGTCATTGTGTAGTTGCTCTATTTTATTTTTAGGTTCATCTGTCATGTGTATTATGTCATCCATGTACCTCTCCCAGTAGATAATGTTGTAGCTTTTCTTTGTTATGTCTTCAGATATTAATTTTTCTATCTGGTTCATAAAGATGTTGGATAATGTTCCTGAAATAGGTGAACCCATGAGTAAAGCTCTTTGTATGTGACACTCTTGATTTAATTCAAAATAATTTTATTTTGTTATTAAATTACCAGTTTTATTGTTTCACCCGTGTATTCATGAGGTAGCTGGTTGGGTGATTTCAGGTTTTTTTTAATTCGGTGGAGAGTCATTTGATCGCTCGGCCGATAAATAGGCGCATGTGTAGTAGGTTCCCTTACCCTGTTTTTGTCAGGCCATTTGTATCTGTCTTTCTCGCTCGGTGGTATTAAGAAGATGGCGTGACGTTTTTATATCCGTGAGTGGACACCAAATGTATGGTTTTCTAAATGACATATTGTAACACACTATGCTGCGGTAAAAATTTGTTTTAATTGTACTACTGATTTCGGTCGCAGACCATTCCCCAATACTCGTTGTAAAACGTTATGAATAGAGGACAACTTCCTTGCAAAAAAGACGAGTGAAAATTGTAGTAAAGTACAAACAATAGTTACAAATTTGTGAAATAGCAGATGTACATATTTTAAAACAAATTTAAAAATACAATATTTATAAATAACTTGTAAGTATTGCTTGTATTTTACTACAATTTCAAACATCTTTTCTGCATGAAAATTGTCCTGTACACGTAACGTTCTACAACTGTAAAATGGTCTCGGATCGAAACTGGCTATATAGCTAAAACTAAGTTATGCAGCAGCTTCAAGTATTACAATACGCCATTTCGAAGACTTAACAAAGCTGCAGAGCCAAATCAACAAGAACTGTTCTGCGATTACTTTATTACTCTTAGGCGTAAAATTAGCTCGAATCAATCAGCTTTTCAGAAAAGTACAAAAAATTTTGAGCAGTGTAGGTAGACACACTGCTCTTTTTTTTTTTTTTTTTTTACTTTTCAGAAAAGCTGATTGAGGAATGTAGTCGAATTAAATGCTCAGGTAATGCTGAGGGAATTAGATTAGGAAATGAGACACTTAAAGTAGTAGATGAGTTTTGCTATTTGAGAAGAAAAATAACTGATGATTGCCGGAGTCGAGAAGACATAAAATGTAGACTGGCGATGACGAGGAAAGCATTTCTGAAGTAGAGAAATGTATTGACCTCGAGTATAGATTTAAGTATCAGGAAGACTTGCCTGAAAGTATTTGTATCGAGTGTAGCCACGTATGGAAGTGAAACATGGGCGATAAATAGTGTAGACATGAAGAGAATAGAAGTTTCTGGTATGTGGTGCTGCAGAAGAATGCTGAAGATTAGATGCGTATATCTAATAACTAATGAGGAGGTACTGAATAGAATTGGGGTTGGGGGAGGGGAGGGAGAAGAATTTGTGGGACAACTTGACTAGAAGAAGGGATTAGTTGGTAAGACACGTTCTGAGACATCAAGGAATCACCAATTTAGTATTAGAGGGAAACGTGGTGCGTAAAAATTGTAGAGGGAGATCAAAAGATGAATACACGAAGCAGATACAAAATCATGTAGGTTGCAGTAGTTACTCGGAGATGAAGAAGTTTGCACAGGATAGAGTAGCATGGAGAGCTGCATCAAACCAGTCCTTGGACTGGAGACCATAACAACAACAGGAAGAAATAGTAAATGTGTCTAGTATTACCAATTACTCACAAAAGGACGAATTTTCTCATCACATCTGATTGCAAAGACTAATCTATAATTGCAATCGCGGAATTCGTTATTAAATAGAAGAAAGCGCAAAGCAATTAGATTTACTATGCCCTCATAAAAGTATGCAACAGTAATTAAATACTCCTTCTCGTTATTCACGAGAAGGTGCTATTACGAAGCATCTTTCGTCCTCTATTTACAGCTCATAACTCGTTAGCGAAATCTCAACGTCCTTTAACTACATGACATCACACAGACTGTAGTCTATTTTATATACCTTTTTTTCTAACTGTAGCCCTTGGATAGTTCACATTCCCATTTTTATACAGTGGACGTTTAGTCCACTCGAACTGGATGACAGTTCCTTCCCTCCTTGAAACGTCCTGCTCCCACGATCGTTCTCTTCTATAGGTTTCGCATCAGTATATTAACGGCTCTGAATATATCATTTTAAACTATATAGCAACCCAATATTTCTTATAAAAGTTTAAGTTCGTCGCATTTTGATTATGCAGCAGTGTTTACGAATTTTGTATAATACGTGCAGGGGTTGGTCAGAGATATGCAAACATCACGATAAATGCTTTCTTGAACATAAATGCAGATGCTAGTCAAGACTGCAAAGTGGCGCTGTTAAACCTGAGCACAGGTGCCAACCTGTGTAATGTCCTCAATATGTTGTCAGTCGTGCTCAGAACACTGTTTTGTGTACTTGTGAGTGCATTTTGTAGAAGCTAAGTGAATTCGAACGTGGGCAAATTGTTGGAGCTCGTATGGTGGATGCTTCCGTAGTCAAAGCAGCCAAAGGTTCTGGTGTTTTAAAAGGCAACTTATCCAAGATCTATACCGCATTCAGAGAAATCGGAAAAACATTATCTACTACGAATTTTTAGCATATTTCAGCCCCGTCATCAGCTGTGATAGACTACTATTTTGAGGAATCAGCCTCAGTTGCACAAATTTTCTGATCTTTATCAGGTTTCGGCTAAATTACACCCTAGGTAAATTATAGATAATGATTAAGGTTTTAAATAAGTGAGACAAGTAAGGTCCTCGCTATCAAGCAATTTCGGTGGGGATACTTTACGCGATGACCATATGTGCTTAAAGTCGTAAAGGTTATCCTTAAACTTTATATACCCAACTAAGCAAATTTCCTATCATTTAATACAATTTGCATATAGTTAATACACATAGGGACTTCATCTACATAATGCCTAGTTTGACTGCAATTACGGTTATCAGTGCCCAACACGTGATATACAGACAGCCAATGACATACAGCCTTGACTCTCCGTATGCGCACGCGCACGAGTTCGTATGTGCTCAGCGCAATTCCGCGTGCAACGGTCAGTGCCAACGTTAGTTGCTGCTGCCAACCGCCCGCGTGGTGAAGAGATGCCGGGGCTGGACTTCAGCTAAGTAGTTTTATTCGGCATGGTACCTGTAGTGTTGGCAGAAGAGCCAACACTGTTTTTCTAGAGGAGGCCGAAATGCACGCGTTTAATTACACGCTGACTGGCGTAAGGTCTGGAACAGGACAATATCTTGAGAATTGCAAATAAAGTACGTAGTTGATATAATACTTAACTTTAATCCACAATTGTAGAACATCGCTCTTGATGATACATGCTTCACAATATTAGTAATCAAAGGCTATGGCGCCTTGCTAGGTCGTAGCAAATGACGTAGCTGAAGGCTATGCTAACTATCGTCTCGGCAAATGAGAGCGTAATTGTCAGTGATCCCCTTCTGGCAAAGTCTGCTGTACAACTGGGGCGAGTGCTAGGACGTCTCTCTAGACTTGCCGTGTGGCGGCGCTCGGTCTGCAATCACTGACAGTGGCGACACGCGGGTCCGCCGTATACTAATGGACCGCGGCCGATTTAAAGGCTACCACCTAGCAAGTGTGGTGTCTGGCGGTGACACCACAGTACCACCGTACCATAGGTTTTAATTTTAATGTTGACTGGCATGTTATAGTGATTTTATGCTTCTGAAGAAGGCTAGATCAATTTAGCCGAAACCTGGCAAAGACCAAGAAATTTGTGCAACTGAGGCTGATTCCTCAAAATATTGTCATGTACTACGTCACAACGTGGGCGAAAGTGTGTTACGAGTGATCGTGACAGAACGTCATTGAACGGAATTGTGCCGAAGCATAAGAGGACGACAGCTACAAAAGTCACTGCGGAACTGAATCTCGCTCTCGCGAACGCCGTCAGCACCAAAATAATACGAAGGGAGCTCCATAAGCCGAAAAATTGCAAGTGAGCTGGAATTCCAAAACCACACATCAATGGTGTAAACGACAGTAACAGGAAAACGTAGTTCCGAAGCCATAAAATCTGTACGGTAAAGCAACAGAAGTAATTCATTTCGTCAGATGAGTCTTGTTTCAAACTGTTTCCAACTTCTGGCGAAGATTAGTGTGAGACTCACCATCCCAAGCCTACCATGCAGACTGCTTGCTCCCAATGAGTGAAACAAGGTGAGCGTTTGGAAATGATTTGGGCAGCCATTGCATGGTATGGACGGCACAATTGTTACTCTGCAACGCCGCGTTACTGCCAGGGATTATGTGATCATTTTGACTGATCACGTCCACCCTATAGTATAATATTTGTTCCTCAATTGTGACGACAACAGGGCCTCTGTTCACAGAGCTAGCTCCATCCTAGACTGATTTTGTGAGCACGAGCATGAATTGTATCATCTCCCCTGATCACCACAGTCACCAGGTTTGAATATTATTTTTATCGAATTTACGTGAATGGACACCAAATGTATGTTTTTCTAAATGGCACACTATGCTGCAGTAAAAATTAGTTTTAATTGTACGACTGATTTAGGTCGAAGACCATTCTCCATGATCTACACTACTGGCCATTAAAATTGCTACACCAAGAAGAAATGCAGATGATAAACGGGTATTCATTGTACAAATATAAGAACTGACATGTCATTACATTTTCACGCAATTTGGGTGCATAGATCCTGAGAAATCAGTACCCAGAACATCCACCTCTGGCCGTAATACCGACCTTGATACGACTGGGCATTGAGTCAAACAGAGCTTGGATGGCGTGTACAGGTACAGCTGTCCATGCAGTTTCAACACGATATCACACTTCATCAAGAGTAGTGACTGCCGTATTGAGACGAGCCAGTTGCTCGGCCACCATTGACCAGACGTTTACAGTTGGAGAGAGATCTGGAGAGTGTGCTGGCCAGGACAGCTGTCTAACATTTTCTGTATCCAGAAAGGCTCATACAGGACCTGCAACGTGCGATCGTGCGTTATCCTGCTGAAATCTAGGGCTTCTCAGGGATCGAATGAAGGGTAGAGCCACGGGTCGTAACACATCTGAAATGTAACGTCCACTGTTCAAAGTGCCGTCAATTAGATGAACTCTGCGCCACTCGGCGCCCCAGTAAGGCACGCCTACGGAGCCGCGTTGCCATGAGGTCAGCTGCTGACGCCTGCTGCACCGGCGGCTGAGAAGCCATCAGTTGCGATGTCCGCGAGGTCCTGTCATGGACGGACCAAGCGCCGTGGGGCCAGGTTGCCGTGAAGCCAGGGCATCAGTTCCCGGCGGCGCCTGTGACCGAGACCGCGCTACGGGCGGTCCTGCTGGAAGTTCTCGCTGTAGTTAGTCAGCCATGGTGCCGACCGAACTCGGACCGACCTCCAGAGCTGAAGTTGACATCTGGTGGCAAACGGATAACGCCTGCGAGCTGGAACAGACTTCCAAAATCGTCACCTACGAAGATTGAACATTCGGACACGGACCACGTCTGTCCTCAGATCCGAACTGCTTCCTAAATGGCTTCTGCCTGTTGCTGCCTGCGCTCCACTATTTATATCCGGCAGGAGGACTTTCTTTACCCTCGGTGGTAGCTTTTTGATATTACTCCCGCAGTATATTGCAGCGTAACTTAGCGTGCTGGCCTCACTTCCCCTTACTCGGCACTCTCCAGACTTCACTCGGTGATCGGCCTGTGTGCGTCCTTGCATCAGCCTGTTGGTAGACTGCTGCTGTCAGCAAGGCTATCTGTGCCTGCCTACTTCGCAACGCCTCGGTCGCCGGCGTGCCTCTGTTTTGCCATCCTCCACTGCGTGAAGCAACGATTACTACACGTGGCCACAACACATTAGTTTGGAAGAATGGATTAAACATGTTGAGGATATACAAGCGTTATATTCATTACGTTGAATCGTACACTCCTGGAAATGGAAAAAAGAACACATTGACACCGGTGTGTCAGACCCACCATACTTGCTCCGGACACTGCGAGAGGGCTGTACAAGCAATGATCACACGCACGGCACAGCGGACACACCAGGAACCGCGGTGTTGGCCGTCGAATGGCGCTAGCTGCGCAGCATTTGTGCACCGCCGCCGTCAGTGTCAGCCAGTTTGCCGTGGCATACGGAGCTCCATCGCAGTCTTTAACACTGGTAGCATGCCGCGACAGCGTGGACGTGAACCGTATGTGCAGTTGACGGACTTTGAGCGAGGGCGTATAGTGGGCATGCGGGAGGCCGGGTGGACGTACCGCCGAAGTGCTCAACACGTGGGGCGTGAGGTCTCCACAGTACATCGATGTTGTCGCCAGTGGTCGGCGGAAGGTGCACGTGCCCGTCGACCTGGGACCGGGCCGCAGCGACGCACGGATGCACGCCAAGACCGTAGGATCCTACGCAGTGCCGTAGGGGACCGCACCGCCACTTCCCAGCAAATTAGGGACACTGTTGCTCCTGGGGTATCGGCGAGGACCATTCGCAACCGTCTCCATGAAGCTGGGCTACGGTCCCGCACACCGTTAGGCCGTCTTCCGCTCACGCCCCAACATCGTGCAGCCCGCCTCCAGTGGTGTCGCGACAGGCGTGAATGGAGGGACGAATGGAGACGTGTCGTCTTCAGCGATGAGAGTCGCTTCTGCCTTGGTGCCAATGATGATCGTATGCGTGTTTGGCGCCGTGCAGGTGAGCTCCACAATCTGGACTGCATACGACCCAGGCACACAGGGCCAACACCCGGCATCATGGTGTGGGGAGCGATCTCCTACACTGGCCGTACACCACTGGTGATCGTCGAGGGGACACTGAATAGTGCACGGTACATCCAAACCGTCATCGAACCCATCGTTCTACCATTCCTAGACCGGCAAGGGAACTTGCTGTTCCAACAGGACAATGCACGTCCGCATGTATCCCGTGCCACCCAACGTGCTCTAGAAGGTGTAAGTCAACTAGCCTGGCCAGCAAGATCTCCGGATCTGTCCCCCATTGAGCATGTTTGGGACTGGATGAAGCGTCGTCTCACGCGGTCTGCACGTCCAGCACGAACGCTGGTCCAACTGGGGCGCCAGGTGGAAATGGCATGGCAAGCCGTTCCACAAGACTACATCCAGCATCTCTACGATCGTCTCCATGGGAGAATAGCAGCCTGCATTGCTGCGAAATGTGGATATACACTGTACTTGTGCCGACATTGTGCATGCTCTGTTGCCTGTGTCTATGTGCCTGGGGTTCTGTCAGTGTGATCATGTGATGTATCTGACCCCAGGAATGTGTCAATAAAGTTTCCCCTTCCTGGGACAATGAATTCACGGTGTTCTTATTTCAATTTCCAGGAGTGTATTTATATCATCCAATAAAAGCATTTTCACAAATGTTATAAAGGTCAAAAGTCAAATAGTAAGTAGCTTTTTCAAAGAGTAAATTTTTTTCTTTATTCGCGTTACGGTCTTTAAATCAATAAATATCTTGTACCACACGCTTTCAAAGTAGCCTAGGTTCTTTCTCAGCGTTCAAACTATCTTCATACCAAAAGTCATCGAAATCGGCTCAGCAGTTTAGTCGTGAAAAGCATTTATAATCTTACAGCAGTATGGACTTCACACCTGCGCGAGTACGCGCTAAACATAGCTCTGGAGATATTAGCGCACACTGTGATAGTATTGCCTGCCAGAAACCAGTTGCCAGCTTCGATTCTGGGAAGTATAGTCTACTAAGGAGTTGGTTTACTTTAATTTTTTGAAGAAATGCGTACAAACAAACTAGTACCCTGTATTGCGGTCTGGGCCATCGAACGTAAAATCTGTGAGTCTACGCACTTCCAAACTACTTTCAAAATTATAATTACTGTTATTACCAAAGGTGAAAATACTCTCTAGTATATCTGTTTTTAGATTGAGGATAATGCCCTTTCTTTGTGGTTATTCAGTAGTTTATCTTACGCAGTTTATTCCACCCCCTGACTGGCTACTTTGTACTTCTGCTTTGTGTTTCACATTTACCCTTTACATGAATTTTCCTCTCGCCTTTCATCCGTACGTAAGGATGTTATTCAACAGTATTCATTTTCCATTTCTGAATTGTTTTTATACGTGGCGAGTGTCATATCAACAGCCATCTGGTGGACGCTAAGCATTTCTTCTGAGCCTCGTCCCACAGAAAGCCAGTTAGAACACAAGTTCGTTTCTGTTGAAATTTCTAACAGTATCGTATTTATTGGGTGATGTCTCATGAAAGAAGCTGGGTGTATTAATATTTTATTTTCTTGAAGTTTATGATAGGTCATTTATCCATCAAGTTAACATTACTTTTTTTATTTACAGTTTTCATTTAACTATTTGTGCTGAATTTTCAATGTACCACAGATTCTGATAATGGAGCGGGCAAGATGAAAGAGAAATGATTGTACGATCGATTCTTTCCTGTGGTTATTTAATTGCAAAACTGAATATTCGCGGACATCTGCCGAGATTTCATGTGTCATGTTTCAAGTAACAGGGTAGTTAGTGTATGCAGAGGAGATTTAACGGTTTTTAAAGTTGTGATAAAGAACTTTGATGGCAGTTCGGAATTGTTTTTCGTTATCTAAGGTGATTCTGAGTACGTCCCCATTGTGCACCGATACCGAAGGCTAACTTTTATGGGACAAATTTAACGTTAGTTTCTCCGGCAGCTGTTTCACATCCATACAACGACCAGTCACCTAACGCAATTTTGTAGTCACCTAACACAATTTTTTTTACGTTTCTATGATGACGTCGAGGAGTTACCGCAGTTGCCTTTCGCATCTCTCGCCTGAAAGCGTGCCAACAGCGCTCCCATCTTTGAGGGAGTTTCTTACGCAGTCAAAAACACCCCCTATTCGTCGCCAGGGTGAGAGCACAACCTGATTGACCCCAGGGACCAAACAAACATGTCACTCATAACTCTTTAGAAGCTGTCACTGGCGTAGAATGGCTTTGTTTCTCTGATCACACGTAAAATAAAATCAGTAGTACAGGAGTGTGGAGTACAAATTAATTATTAGGTTAGTGATAGATAGTGCGCTTTGTTTTCGGTGCACCCTGGAGAAGATTCCCAGGTGTCGTGGACCTCTTGTACACATGCACAGGACTGCTTCTGGAATGTAGCTCAACGGTGGTTACCGTAGAGAGACGAGATCACCTTCCGCTGGACGTGCGTCAAGACTGCCTCGTGACTGGAGCATGCTATAGAGCAGTTTTATTCAGGAGGCGACTGAATAGTGAGCGCTCTCAGTAAAATGTGGCTTTCGGGCATCAATTTTCAGCGCATGCGAAGTGCAAACTGTACGCTGCCTTAAAAAGGAGAGAGTATACTAAGTTCGCCGTAGCTGTATACGGAAGCGAATATACTCGTACTTAATGGCGTAGTGCTTCATGTAGCTATTGAAATCGACGAAAAGTTGCTTTATGGCTGGTTTAGGAACTTCAAAGCGAAAGTGAGACATGCCAGTATCAATTTATGACACGTCAGTGCAAAACACATACCTTCAGTTGAAACTTACAGACCTGAAGTGTGACGGGCAACTGAGGTAGGTTTCTTAATGAAATTTGTAGACTCGTACAAATATTTTATTCAGCATAAATTTCCGTACTTTCACAAGTTTGCAGCTATGATTAGGTCGATGTTTCGACCTAGATACTTGAGCGAGCAGCTGTTTTCGGCAATAAAGAGAATGAAACCTACCCAAAAGCTCACAGATTTCAGTGTAAAAGAGACTACCCTGTAGGTGGGTCAACCGCAGCTATGAGTAATCATCTTGGGTATTGATAACCGCTTCAGCTGTATTAGTCCTTTATTATTGACAGACAACGAATGCTGCGTAAAGAGATTCCGAGCTTATCCGCTCTAATGTTTTAGTCATATGTTCAGCTGAAGATGTGGCTTTTAGTGCCATGAAAGCGGTAGTGATCCAATAATGAAGGACTACATACAGCTGCGTCGGCAGCTCGTGGTCTCGGCGGTAGCGTTCTCGCTTCTCGAGCACGGGGTCCAGGTTTCGATTCCCGGTGGGGTCAGGGATTTTCGCCTGCCTCAAGATGACTGGATGTTGTTGTGTCTTCTTCATCATCATCATTCATCCCCATTACGGTCGGAGGAAGGCAATGGCAAACCACCTCCGCTATGATCTTGCCTAGTACAGCGGTGCGGTTCTCCTGCATCGTCCCCTATGCTCTGTCAAGGAGTATGGGCCTTCATCATCACATACAGCTGAAGCGGTTATTAATACCCAAGATTCAGTGTGAAAGCTTATCGGCCGGCCGGCGTGGCCGTGCGGTTCTAGGCGCTTCAGTCTGGAACCGCGTAACCGCTACGGTCGCAGGTTCGAATCCTGCCTCGGGCATGGATGTGTGTGATGTCCTTAGGTTAGTTAGGTTTAAGTAGTTCTAAGTTCTAGGGGACTGATGACCACAGATGTTAAGTCCCATAGTGCCCAGAGCCATTTTATAATGTGAAACTATACAGTTCCAGAGACCTTTACAAGTCTCCAACATCTATGATGTATATATGCACACTGAAGCAACAAATGAAATTTTGCACCTAAGCTGAGATTCGAACCCACGTCTCCTGATCACTAGGCAAATACACATATATACAACGTAGCTGATGGAGACTTTAAAAGGTCTCTGGAATCAAATAGCTCCATTTGATTAAAGCATCTACACTGTGTGATCAAAAGTATCCGGACACCAAAAACATACGTTTTTTGAAAGCTTATCTTCGAATTAGCAGTGTTCATAAAGTGGTACCAGACATTGATAATTTTGTGAAAACCAAAATAAGCAGTGTTCATTGACATGCAGTGTGAATAAAATAGTCACGAAATACATGCTGATGTCAATTTAAACTTCGTTACAAAACGACATTCATCATAACGCTGCATCGCTCATAACAAATATCATGTTCGTAGTCAGCTTACGCAAGTTCTCTGCCTCGTCAAATAAAAGCTTTCATTTCATTGTCATATCTCATCGATGCAACAGCTTTCGGAAATAAATTTTCCGCAAAAGGCATTCATTAGCAAATGTGAAGCGACAGATCCCTGTAAACTATTTCTGGCAGTAGAACAGACTCGTTGACCACAGTTTCTCCCGCCGAGCTGCCTTGTCCGATTGCTCCTCGCCTCCCCTCCCCACGCCTCCTGTTCCCGTTCCATCGCTCGCCGTGAGCCGGCCGGTTGCACACTTTGACGTGTGAGCTCGAGCCAGGTCGGATGAGCAGATCGGTGAACAGGCCTGCTCTACAGTGATAAGTGCCCTCATTCCGTGAGATATTGTGGTACCGTTCGGTGCTTAACGCTTCTTCCGCCTTTGGGTATTCTTATTGAAGACTTCAGGGTTTATTGCACAAGCGTGCTGCTGCAGCCACTGTTATGGCGTTGACTCGTGCTACTGAGTAACGGTGAAAACTGTGCTGTA
Source organism: Schistocerca serialis cubense (assembly GCF_023864345.2). Classification (NCBI taxonomy): domain Eukaryota; kingdom Metazoa; phylum Arthropoda; class Insecta; order Orthoptera; family Acrididae; genus Schistocerca; species Schistocerca serialis. Next base: position 473,866,849 of record NC_064642.1, on the reverse strand, counting down.
CGAGATGCAGGCAGCGGAGAGTGATACTAAGCTCTGAGGCTGGGGGCGGCGTCCGATCCCACAAGCTGCAGGAAGCGCCTGCTCGCGGCTTTACGGGCGGAAGTGGGCAGCCTTTACGACGGTCACCACTTGCCGGTCCGCGGCGGACCGCCGCTGCTCACGACAGCGCCCCGTGCGCTGCCTCGCTGCCGCCACGAAACAGCCCACACTTACTTACCTACTCGCATTTATACTTGTGTACATACCATGCAGCCAGGGTTGTATCTCTAGGAAGGCTTTGAACCTGGTTACTTTATTTATGCTTTGTTCTCCCTTTACAATTTTCACTCTACACTTTGCAAACTTAACGATTCCTTGATGCCTCACCAGGCGTCCTACCAACCGACCCCTTCTTTTACTCAAGTTGTGCTTGAAATTTATTTTGTCCCCATTTCGATTCAGTATTGCCGTATTCACACTGAACGAGGCAGCAAAGATTGACGTGGACGCGGACGGGACATCCGACCACACGGGAGAGAGCGCCGTCGGGGACGAGCTGGTGAACGTGATTTGCGCTGTCAGCGCTGCCCAGAGGCCGTTGTCGGCTTTACGAGGGCCGTTTGAAAAGTCCGCGCAAAAATAAAAATTAATTACGTACCCCTTTAGACTTAAACACTTTGTCCAACGTTGTTCTAATTTGTTGATCCCTTCCGAGTAATAGGAATTGTCCAAGTACGCTAAATAGCTATTAGTTGCGGAAATCACCTCCTCATTTGAGTAAAATCTTTGTCCCGCCAACCTTTTCTTCAAATTGGAGAACAAATAGTAGCCCGAGGGAGCCAAGTCTGGAGAATCGGGGGGATGTGAAACGAGTTGGAATCCTATTTCCATTAATTTTGCGACCACAACGGCTGATGTGTGTGCTGGTGCATTGTGGTGATGGTAAAAAGGACTTTTTTTGCGGTCAAATCGCCGGCGTTTGTCTTGCAGCTCGGTTTTCAAACGGTCCAATAACAATGAATAATATGCACCTGTAATAGTTTTACCCTTTCCCAGATAGTCGATGAGGATTATCCCTTGCGAAACCCAAAAGACAGTCGCCATAACCTTTCCGGCCGAAGTACTTGGCTTCGCCTTTTTTGCTGCAGATTCTCCCTTGGTAACCCATTGTTTAGATTGTTGTTTCGTCTCAGGAGTATAGTAATGTATCCATGTTTCATCCACAATAATCAAACGACGCTTAAAGTCCTGTGGGTTCTTCCTGAACAGGTGCAAACCATCCTTGCAACACTTCACACGATTCCGTTTTTGGTCAAGCGTGAGCAGTCACGGAACCCGTCTTGCGGATAGCTTTCTCATGTCCAAATGTTTATGCAGAATATTGTGTACCCCTTCATTCGAGATGCCCACAGCACTAATAATCCCTCGTACCTTAATTCTTCTGTCATCTGTCACCATATCACGGCTTTTATCAATGATTTCTGGAGTCATAACCTCCACAGAGCGTCCAGAACATTCAGCATCACTTGTGCCCATATGGTCACTCCGAAAATTTCGAAAGCATAAACTGTTCTAAACGAAAGTGCAGAGTCACCGTAATGTTTGTCAAGCTTCTCTTTAGTCTCCTGAGGCGTTTTGCCTTTCATAAAGTAAGATTTAATCACCACACGAAATTCTCCTTCGTCCATTTTTTGACAATCAGTCGACTTCCTTGATTGACACGAATGCCAGACACAAAGAAGTAGACCAATATGGCTGAAACTTGGTGTGCGTTCTTTCCAAAGATGCTACTAACTAAACATGACCTCAATACGTGCGGATGGTGCCATCTCGCGGACTTTGCACGAACTTTTCAAACGCCCCTCGTATTTGGCACGCAGCTCACACAGATTCTTTACGAAAATGAACGCGCGTAAAGTAGCTGCATTAACCCTGCTAGCGAGTTTCGGAGGAGAGCAGAGAAAGTCACGAAGATGATTTTTGACTCGCCGGTGGCTTGAACAGCGAATTGCTAGCAGAGGAGCACATTGCGCTGTACAACGACCTGAGGTACACACAAGTAGAAGTTATTCGTTAACTCAATAGAATTTTCCATCCATTTACGGTTTTATATGGAATACAGTAAAGGTATAGTGCCCAACGTCAGTTTGCTTTTGTGTAGTATTCATATTCTCGATATTTCATAGACTATCAACACTCTGAGCAAAAGTAAAAACAAAGCGAGATCAGTGGAATGCTGTCGAATTAAATCAGGTGATTCTGAGAGAATTAGATGGGAAATGAGACACCTAAATTACTAAATCAGTTTTCTTACACTACTGGCGTTTAAAATTGCTACAACAAGAAGAAATGCTACATACGCAAAATTTAACCGACAGGAAGACGATGCTGTGATATGCAAATGATTAGCTTTTCAGAGCATTCACACACAAGGTTGGCGCCGGTGGCGACACCTACAACGTGTTGACGTGAGGCAAGTTTCAAACCGATTTCTCATACACAAACAGCAGTTGACCGGCGTTGCCTGGTGAAACGGCGTTGTGATGCCTCGTGTAAGGAGGAGAAATGCGTACCGTCACATTTCCGACTTTGATAAAGGTCGGACTGTAGCCTATCGCGATTGCGGTTTTTCGTATCGCGACATTGTTTCTCGCATTGGTCGAGATCCAATGACTGTTAGCAGAATATGGAATCAGTGGGTTCAGGAGGGTAATACGAAACGCCGTGCTGGATCCCAACGGCCTCGTATCACTAGCAGTCGAGATGACAGGCATCTTATCCGCTTGGCTGTAACGGATCGTGCAGCCACGTCTCGATCCCTGAGTCAACAGATGGGGACGTTTGCAAGACAACAACCATCTGCACGAACAGTTTGACGACTTTTGCAGCAGCATGGACTATCAGCTTGGAGACCATGGCTGCAGTTACCCTTGATGCTGTATCACAGACAGGAGCGCCTGCGACGGTGTATTCAACGACGAACCTGGGTGCACGAATGGCGAAACGTCATTTTTTCGGATGAGTCCAGGTTCTGTTTACACCATAATGATGGTCGCATCCGTGTTTGGCGACATCGCGGTGAACGCGCATTGGAAGCGTGTATTCGTCATCGCCATAATAGCGTATCACCCGGCGTGATGGTATGGGGTGCCATTGGTTACACCTCTCTGTCACTTCTTGTTCATATTGGCGGCACTTTGAACAGCGGACGTTACATTTCAGATGTGTTACGACCTGTGGCTCTACCCTTCATTCGATCCCTGTGAAACCCTACATTTCAGCAGGATAATGCACGACCGCATGTTCCAGGTCCTATACAGGCCTTTCTGGATACAGAAAATGTTCTACTGCTGCCCTGGCCAGTACATTCTCCAGATCTCTCACCAATTGAAAACGTCTGGTCAATGGTGGCCGAGCAACTGGCTCGTCACAATACGCCAGTCACTACTCTTGATGAACTGTGGTATCGTGTTGAACCTGCATGGGCAGCTGTACCTGTACACGCCACTAAGCTCTGTTTGACTCAGTGCCCAGGTGTATCAAGGCCGTTATTACGTTCAGTGTAGTGTAATTTGTTGCTCCCTTCCGAATAATAGGAATTGTCCAAGCATGCAAAATACCTGTTAGTTGGTGCAATCACCTCCTCATTTGAATAAAATCTTAGTCCTGCCACCTTCTTCAAATTGGGTAACAAATGGTAGTCCTAGGAAGTCAAGTCTGAAGAACTGGGGGGATGTGAAACCAGTTGGAATCCTATTTCCATTAATTTTGCGACCACAAAGGCTTAGGTGTGTACTGGTGCATTGTCGTGATGGAAAAGGACATTTTTGCGGTCCAATCGCCGGCGTTTTTCTTGCAGCTCGGTTTTCAAACGGTCCAATAACAATGAATAATATGCACCTTTAGTAGTTTTACCCTTTTCCAGATAGTCGATGAGGATTATCCCTTGCGAAGCCGAAAAGATAGTCACCATAAACTTTCTGGCCGAAGGACTGGTCTTCGCATTTTTTGGTGCAGATTCTCCCTTGGTACCCCTTGTTTAGATTCTTTTTTGGTCTCAGGAGTATAATAATGCATCCATGTTTCATCCACAGTGACGAAACGACGCTTAAAGTCGTGCAGATTCTTCCTGAAAAGCTGCAAACCTCCCTTGCAACACTTCACACGGTTCCGTTTTTGGTCAAGTGTGAGCAATCGCGGAACCCATCTTGCGGATAGATTTCTCATGTCCAAATGTTTGTGCAAAATATTATATACCCGTTCATTCGAGATGCCCACAGCACTAACAATCTCACACACCTTAACTCTACCGTCATCTGTCACCATATCACGGATTTTATCAATGATTTCTGGTGTCCAGAACGTTCAGCATCAATTGTGCCCATGTGGCCACTCCGAAAATTTTGAAACTAGTTATAAACTGTTCTAATCGAAGATACAGAGTCACCGTAATGTTTATCAAGCTTCTCTTTAGTCTCCTTAGGCGTTTTGCCTTTCATAAAGTAAGGTTTAATCACCACACGAAATTCTCCTTCGTCCATTTTTTGACAATCAGTCGACTTCCTTGATTGACACGAATGCCGAACACAAAGAAATAGACCAATATGGCTAAAACTTCGTGTGCGTTGTTTCCAACGATGCTACTAACTAAACATGACCTCGATACGCGCCGGTGGTGCCATCTCTCGGACTTGCACGGACTTTTCAAACGCCCCTCGTATTTGACACGCAGCCCACACAGATTCCTTACGTAAATGGACGCGCGTAAAGTAGCTGCGTTAACTCTGCTAGCGATTTTCGGAGAAGAGCAGAGAAAGTCGCGAAGAAGACTTTTGACTCGCCGATGGCTTGAACAGCGAATTGCTAGTAGCGGAGCTAGTAGAGGTACATACAAGTAGAAGTAACTCGTTAACTCAACTGAATTTTCATCCCATTTTCGGTTTTAAATTGAATACAGTTAAAGTACAGTGTCTAATGTCAAGTTTGCTTATGCGTAGCATTCATATTCTCGATATTTCATTGACTATCAACACTCTGAGCAAAAGTAAAAGCCAAATGAGAATAATAGAATGTTGTCGAATTAAATCAGGTGATGCTGAGGAAATTAGATGGGAAATGAGACACTTACAGTACTAGACGAGTTACATGATGATCGAAGTAGAGAGGGTATAAAATTTAGACTTGCGATGGAAACGAGGAAGAGAAATTTGTTAACATCGAGTATAGATTTAAGTCTCAGGAAGTCTTTTCTGAGAGTAATTGTATGGTGTGTAGCCATGTATGGATGTGAAACATTGACGATAAACAGTTTAGACAAGAAGATAATAGAAACTTTTGAAATGTGGTGCTACAGAAGAATGCTGAAGATTAGATGGGTGGATCACGTAACTAATGAGGAGGTACTGATTGGAAATGGAGAGAAGAGGAATTTGTGGCACAACTTGACAAGAAGAAGGGATCGGTTGGTAGGAAACGTTCTGAGGCATCAAGAGATCACCAATTTAGTACTGGAGGGAAGCGCGGAGGGTAAAAATCGTAGAGGGAGACCGAGAAATGAATACAGTAAGCAGATTCAGAAGGATGTAGGCTGCAGTAGTTACTCGGAGATGAAGAGGCTTGCACAGGACGGAGTAGCATGGAGATCTGCATCAAAGCAGTCTTTGGACTGAAGACCGCAACAGCAGCAACAACAACTACAACTACTACTACTACTACTACTCTGAAATAACGTATTTCATCACATAGCTTTCAAGATCGAGAATCATTTCGTAATATTCATTCGAATGGAAGTGGGGATGTTTCCAAAACTGCTTACCATCGTTGAAAGGATATTTACAGGCAGGATACAAGCAAGAGCCAGTCCATAAAACCAGAGATGGGGATATACATCTATTTCACAGAAAGTTTCATAACAGCAAAAGCTCCCTGTGTGTAACTTGGGTTTGATTTCAGACACTGACTAACAGTCATGTTAGGATTTATGGCCACTGCGGAAACATTATAGTCGTTGCCTTTTGCAACAACAATTGCAACGATTTTTGAGATAATAATTCTACTATTAGATGAATAAGAAAGAGCCTAAATCTTTCAGAAATCAAAAGGACGTGGACGGGAAAACCTGCTACTTTTCTCTTCGCAGTGGCCGGCCACTGTGGCCGAGCCGTTCTAGGCGCTTCAGTCCGGAACCGTGCTGCTACTAAGGTCGCAGGTTCGAATCCTGCCTCGGGCATGGATGTATGTGATGTCCTTAGGTTAGTTAGGTTCGAGTAGTTTTAAGTCTAGGGGACTGATGACCTCAGATGTTAAGTCTCATAGTGCTTAGAGCCATTTGAACCATCTTCACACTGCTGTCAACTGCGCTATAAATTCGATGGAGCAAGTGGACCTCGTATATGGCATACACTGCCTGAAGAGTACCTACAAATGTTAAAATTTTACATCTAATATACAGGTTGTATCACTTTTGATAGATCATCACTGTGCCGTAGTACTGAAACGGTATTCTTCCGTAGCATACGAGTTATAACACTGAAAACATCGACTACATGAGGCCTTTATTTAGCGTTACGTAGTTTCCTGTCATTTTAGCTAAAACGACACGTTTACGAGAAATCTCCAATTTGCTGATGCTTTCAATCAGTTTATATTCATACCACGTAATCTGCGAAGGAAAAAAAAAACACCAAATACATTTATATTAGATGTCTTCTGCATCCCGCCTGTAAGGCGGCGCGTGGGTCTACTCCTGTAACTAAAGGGTAGGTCGAATGTAGGGAGCTAGGAGGAGCAGGTGAGGTAGAACTCTCGGTTCTGCAATTAGAAATGGTTTTACTGTGTCACAACACAATAACTGGAATACGTAAATTGTATATAACTTAACTTCGGCTGAGATGAGCACGTAGGTGCGAAGCTGTACATCAATCAAATCTAACATGAGCTAGAAGTTACAAAGGCAAAATCTGTAGTATCTCGCCCACTAGGAAATAGAAACAATGTTGCTTGGTCGTCTGCTCGGAATCAAATGGGGAGAATCTGGAGCGGCGCTCGTAGAGCTGCACAACGCCGGCTAGAGGGTGCTGTCGTTGGTATCGGTGTCGTAGTGCCAACCTAAGAAATTGTACCTACGCCGTGGCATCGTAGCTATCAACACCACAATGTCAATAAATTCACCTTAATTAGAAATGCTTTTCTTGCTGTAGCCAGGGTGTATTTTAGATCTTCTCTACTTCGACTATCATTAGTTATTTCACTGGCCAAATAGCAAAACTTATTTACAGATTTAATTACACCAGCAAGGCCTGGTTTAATTCGACTATATTCTATTACCTTGGTTTTACTTTTATTGATGTTCATCTTATAATCTTTTTTCAAAGTCCAGTCCATTCCTTTCACCTGCACTTCCTAGTCCTTAATCGACTATCGCAGAATTACTATGTCATCGGCAAACCGCGAATGTCATATCGCTCTAAGGTGTTAGTTGCAGCAGTCTGTCGGAGCCTTCTCTGTGATAGTTCTTTTCCCACTTTAATTCTCATCTCCTCCCGTGTGTCCTTGGCAAATTAAAGTGCTTCATCAAGAAGATAATTTCTCTTGTCTTTCAAAAAGAGCTTTAGACTTGGTTTCGTAAGACATATTCCGAAGCAGACTCTAAGAATCTGCAAATAATTTTTGACATGATCGACTTCTTAGACAGCACACCATGAACACAAAAACTAGAAATCGCACAATGCAAGCAACAGGGTTTGAGCAGCTTTTCTGGCTCCTAGCTACCGAACAATAAGACACTTCCTCACTGGCATCGATAAATCTTTTAAAGTACTGAAACACAAGTTTAACAGCTTCGTACAGAACATTCGATCGTGTATCTGAAAGTCTCTTAACTGTGACTCCAGTACATGGGTGCATAAAAAAAATCACCCGAATAAAAAAATCGTAACCATTATGTTCTTTGAGGTACGTACGTGAACAACATACTGTTGGAAAGATCAAACTTTCGAGTTTTACGTGATTCCCGCTAGGTAGCAGCAGTGTGCCCCATTTCTGTTCTAGTAAAAATGGTGTCCGGACACAGTAAACGTTTTCTGTTCTACGGTTTGCGCAAATGCCGGGATGGTTCCTTTGAAAGGGTACGGTCGACTTCCTTCCCCATCCTTCCCTAATACGATGGGACCGATGACCTAGCCGTTTGGTCCCCTCCCCCAAATCAATCAATCAACCAACCAACCAACGGTTTGCGCAGTGCGAGTCAATAATAACTGTTCAGTGTCACTGTCGTGCTAGGTAAGGCGTTGATACTCCCACAACATAGAGCTTTAGATGATGGCATGCACAATTCCGTGAAGCAGGTAGTTTGTGTAAAGGCAAATCGCCGGGCTGTCCCCGAGTGTCTCACACAAATGTCGAACTCATACGCCATAGTTTCACAAAGAGTCCGCAGATATCCGTTCGCCGTGCAGTTCGACAGCCCAACGTGCCCCAGATTTCCGTCTGGCGTGTGCTGCGTCGACGTTTACACATGAAACCATACAAAATTCAGTTACTGCGAGCTCTTCGTGCAGGTGACGAACACAACGTGTGGAGTTCCATAATTTCGTTCTTGTCAACACGGAGGATGACAGTTTTCTTCCACGCTTAGTGTTTAGTGACGAGACAACATTCCATTTAAATTGAAACGTGAACCGTCATAATGTGAGAATGTGGGATACGGAATAACCACATGATAATGTTTGGTTTGTGGGACGCTCAACTGCGCGCTCATAAGCGTTCGTACAAAGTCCCAATTTTTACACAGTCCAATTTTTCTACACAGTCCAATATAACCACTGTCACGAATGAGGATGATAATGAAATGATGAGGACAACACAAACGTCCAGTCCCGGGGCAGAGAAAACCCCAACCCTTCCGGGAATCGACCCCGTGATCCAGAGGCAGTAACGCTAGCCACTGGGCCACGGGCTGCGGACGAATGACCACATGAAGTTGTACAACATGAAAGGGACTCTCCAAAAGTTAATGTGGTTTGTGCAGTTTTACGGGAAAAGATGTATGTTCCATTTTTCTTTTGCCGAGAACAGTATTTCAGGAAGCACATATGTCGATATGCTTGAGAAGTTTCTTTTCTCACAGTTGGAGACTGATTCGAAAGATTTCATTTGCCAACAGGATATGGCACTGCCTCTGGCATCTGGAAGTGCGGGAATTTGTAAATCAAAGGATTACTGAAGGTCGCAATGGACCAAATAATTCAGCCTTACATTACTGTCCTCCAAGGTCATCAGACTTGACTGTATGTGATTATTTCTTGTTGTGGTTTATAAAAGACTCTGTTTATGTGCCTCCGTTACCAACAACAATGAATGAACTGAGACATAGCATAACAGCAGCTGTGGAAGTATAATATAATAAAAATATATAATAACAAATGTTAAGATATATGGAAATAATGAGATTAATTTTTTGGCGCACGGACAAGCACAATAATCTGGGCTATGCCTAAAATGGGTTCATATTAGTTCTGCATGGACGAAATAGTCCTTTTCTTGTTGTAGATTTATGCTTACCAATTGATAATACTTTCCGTCCGATAGCCATACCCACCTACAAAATCTTGACCGTGTCCATGTCATTGTAATCTGATCTTCGTTGTAACTCCGAAGTATACTGGTGGGCTTCTTGGATTTTTACGTATTACAGTATCACTTGGAATAATAACTCATATAATGTTTCAGTTAGTAAAATAATATGGTATTCGTCCTTCGATGCACATCAAACATACTGACTTATTATTCATTCTCATAACCAAAATGGCCGATTACGCTCAAAAATAACGTGCATCTACCTTCGTTCGTTAACAGAGAGCGAGTCCTCCCTCTTACCTAGGAACAGGAAAACTATCTTACGTTTTTTAACTCTTGAAAGTCAAAATTACATGAGGGTAGTCGCAGGATCTACGCTGGGCTACTACTTCACCTTTTCTCTTTGCCTCAGAAGAAAACAAAAACATAAAAGCAAGAAATGCAAAAGGTACATCACAGAAGCTGTAACTCGAGACACGATCGCTGCAGTATGGGAGCAATTTGAATACCGCTTTGACACATGCCGTGCATCTCAAGGGAGCACATTGAACTCCTATGAAAAGGTATGAAAAAAAAACTTTTTGAGTTTGTCATTCATCAAAAAACAAAATTCATTGTATATGTTCATTAGTTACAGAGATAGAAGTGCCAAATCGGATGATTCTTTTTGATACACCCTACATTTCAGAAGGATCATCCATCTGTGGATAGAAGCCGAGTAAAACAAGTGGAAACTTTCTAAGGACCCCAACATGACACTCATCATTAGACCTGCCACTGCCTACAACGCAGAACCGGACAAAGATTTCGAGAACCCTGGACATCTGGCTCAAATCAGATTATTTTTCCGGGCATTTACAGTCAATCGACGATAAGTTGCCCGAAAACAAATAATAAAACCATGACGAGTTAAAATTTTTAACGAGTATGAGTCATACAGGCTTACGTAAGATGATATACTGCAGTCTCGAGATGTTTGTGGTGCGCACGTGTAAAACGAAGGATACACTCGCACATTTGCCTTCTCCGCGGATAACTGTCTGGCGGGAGAGGCGGCGTCGCAGTGCATGTGACCGTCGACTCTCGGTGACTTCCCGTTGTTCTCAGTAAACAACTGCGGAAAATATTTGTACTAGTGCACGATAGCGCTTACGCGTATTTGTGCCTAATTTTTTTTATATGAAACTATTATACGAGAGAGCTTAAGCTTTTTTGTGACTAATTTATTGATATAAAGCGAACGAAACTACCTACGCGCCAATCCTCATTTACTGAATTTTAGCTAAGATTCGTTAAAAATCTATTTTTTTTTTCAGAGATAAAAAGATCTGAGTTTACCACATACAGTTGTATAACACCTCCCGCCCAGGGCACTCCCGGACGCTCTCAAAACTGGGACAAATCCGGGGAAACCCGGAAGTATCTCAGCCCTATACATAATGGAACTGTTTCAAAAGCAGGTAATCCGCACGGATTGAGAGAGTGGTTTGCAAAGGGCTCGTACAAACAATGCCTTAGCAATAAGTTCACAAATTATTGCTTGAACTCCTGAAAGCACTCTAGCCGCTGTAGCAGCATTGTCGTATCCTTGTCCACTGCACATTTTTATATCCAGACAAAACTGTTCAATAACCTACAAAATATTCTCCTTTATGTTGCTGGCTATCTTCCCGGTTTGCTGAAAGTAACGTAGAAATGACTCGATTACTTCTAGTTTTTGTTTAATATGTGAATGTTTCATAAATTTTATCTATATGCGAGGTGTCCCCCCATGAATCATGGACCTTGCCGTTGGTGGGGAGGCTTGCGTGCCTCAACGATACAGATACCCGTACCGTAGGTGCAACCACAACGGAGGGGTATCTGTTGAGAGGCCAGACTAACGTGTGGTTCCTGTAGAGGGGCAGCAGCCTTTTCAGTAGTTGCAGTCTGGATGATTGACTGATCTGGCCTTGTAACCCTAACCAAAACGGCCTTGCTGTGCTGGTACTGCGAACGGTCGAAAGCAAGGGGAAACTACGGCCGTAATTTTTCCCGAGAGCATACACCTTTACTGTATGGTTAAATGATGATGGCGTTCTCTTGGGTAAAATATTCCGGAGGTAAAATAGTCCCCCATTCGGATCTCCGGGCGGGGACTCCTCAGGAGGACGTCGTTATCAGGAGAATGAAAACTGGCGTTCTACGGATCGGAGCGTGGAATGTCAGATCCCTTAATCGGGCAGGTAGGTTAGAACATTTAAAAAGGCAAATGGATAGGTTAAAGTTAGATATAGTGGGAATTAGTGAAGTTCGGTGGCAGGAGGAACAAGACTTCTGGTCAAGTGAATACAGGGTTATAAACACAAAATCAAATAGGGGTAATGCAGGAGTGGGTTTAATAATGATAAAAAAAATAGGAGTGCGGGTAAGCTACTACAAACAGCATAGTGAACGCATTATTGTGGCCAAGATAGACACGAAGCCCACGCCTACTACAGTAATACAAGTTTAAATGCCAACTAGGTCGGTAGATGAAGAAATTGATCAAATGTATGATGAGATAAAAGAAATTATTCAGGTAGTGAAGGGAGACGAAAATTTAATAGTCATGGATGACTGGAATTCAACAGTAGGAAAAGGAAGAGAAGGACACGTAGTAGGCGAATATGGATTAGGGCTAAGAAATGAAAGAGGAAGCCGCTTGGTAGAATTTTGCACAGAGCATAACTTAATCATAGCTAACACTTGGTTCAAGAATCATGAAAGAAAGTTGTATAAATGGAAGAAGCCTGGAGATACTAGAAGGTATCAGATAGACTATATAGTGGTAAGACAGAGATTTAGGAACCAGGTTTTAAATTGTAAGACATTTCCAGGGGCAGATGTGGACTCTGACCACAATCTATTGGCTATGAACTGTAGATTAAAACTGAAGAAACTGCAAAAAGGTGGGAATTTAAGGAGATGGGACCTGGATAAACTGAAAGAACCAGAGATTGTACAGAGTTTCAAGGAGAGCATAAGGGAATAATTGACAGGAATGGGGGAAAGAAATACAGTAGAAGAAGAATGGGTAGCTTTGAGGAATGAAATAGTGAAGGCAGCAGGGGATCAAGTAGGTAAAAAGACGAGGGCTAGTAGAAATCCTTGGGTAACAGAAGAGATACTGAATTTAATTGATGAAAGGAGAAAATGCAAAAATGCAGTAAGTGAAGCAGCAAAAAGGAATACAAACGTCTCAAAAATGACATCGACAGGAAGTGCAAAATGGCTAAGCAGGGATGGCTAGAGGACAAATGTAAGGCTTATCTCACGAGGGGTGAGATAGATACTGCCTACAGGAATGTTAAAGAGACCTTTGGAGAAAAGAGAACCACTTGCATGAATATCAAGAGTTCAGATGGAAACCCAGTTCTAAGCAAAGAAGGGAAAGCAGAAAGGGTTGAAGGAGTATATGGAGAGTCTATACACGGGCGATGTTCTTGAGGACAGTATTATGGAAATGGAAGATGAGGTAGATGAAGATGAAATGGGAGATATGATACTGGGTGAAGAGTTTGACAGGGCACTGAAAGACCTAAGTCGAAACAAGGCCCCGGGAGTAGACAACATTACATTAGAACTACTGACAGCCTTGGGAGAGCCAGTCCTGACATAACTCTACCATCTGGTGAGCAAGATATATGAGACAGGCGAAATACCCTCAGACTTCAAGAAGAATATAATAATTTCAGTCCCAAAGAAAGCAGGTGTTGAGAGATGTGAAAATTACCGAACTATCAGTTTAATAAGTCACAGCTGCAAAATACTAACGCGAATTCTTTACAGACGAATGGAAAAACTGGTAGAAGCCGACCTCGGGGAAGATCAGTTTGGATTCCGTAGAAATGTTGGAACACGTGAGGCAATACTGACCTTACGACTTATCTTAGAAGAAAGATTAAGGAAAGGCAAACCTACGTTTCTAGCATTTGTAGACTTAGAGAAAGATTTTGACAGTGTTGACTGGAATACTCTCTTTCAAATTCTGAAGGTGGCAGGGGTAAAATGCAGGGAGCGAAAGGCGATTTACAATTTTTACAGAAACCAGATGGCAGTTATAAGAGTCGAGTGGCATGAAAGGGAAGCAGTGGTTGGGAAGGGAGTGAGTCAGGGTTGTAGCCTCTCCCCGATGTTATTCAATCTGTATATTGAGCAAGCAGTAAAGGAAACAAAAGAAGAGTTCGGAGTAGGTATTAAAATCCATGGAGAAGAAATAAAAACTTTGACGTTCGCTGATGACCTTGTAATTCTGTCAGAGACGGCAAAGGACTTGGAATAGCAGTTGAACGAAATGGACAGTGTCTTGAAATGAGGGTATAAAATGAACATCAACAAAAGCGAAACGAGGATAATGGAATGTAGTCGAATTAAGTCGGGTGACGCTGATGGAATTAGATTAGGAAATGAGACACTTAAAGAAGTAAAGGAGTTTTGCTATTTGCGGAGCAAAATAACTGATGATGGCCGAAGTAGAGAGGATATAAAGTGTAGACTGGCAACGGGAAGGAAAGCGTTTCTAAAGAAGAGAAATTTGTTAACATCGAGTATAGATTTAAGTGTCAGGAAGTCGTTTCTGAAAGTATTTGTATGGAGTGTAGCCATGTATGGAAGTGAAATATGGACTATAAATAGTTTAGACAAGAAGAGAATGGAAGCTTTCGAAATGTGGTGCTACAGAAGAATGCTGAAGATTAGATGGGTAGATCACATAACTAATGAGGAGGTATTGAATAGAATTGGGAAGAAGAGGAGTTTGTGGCACAACCTGATTACAAGAAGGTATCGGTTGGTAGGACATGTTCTGAGGCATCAAGGGATCACCAATTTAGTAATGGAGGGCAGCGTGGAGGGTAAGAATCGTAGCGGGAGACCAAGAGATGAATACTCTAAGCCGATTCAGAAGGATGTAGGCTGCAGTAGGTACTGAGAGATGAAGCTTGCACAGGATAGAGTAGCATGGAGAGCTGCATCAAACCACTCTCAGGACTTAAGACCACAACAACAACATGCGAAATGTACAATATTTGAAAGTAGGTAAAAGAAATAGCTCTCATGTCACTTCGAACCAACACGTGTTCTTGTCTACTTGCACTGCATAATTAAAAACTGTAAAACGGTTCTAGAAAGAGCGCCGCATCCAAGAACGTGATATCGCAGATACGTGATTCAGGAAACATGTCCTTTTTTATAAACACATATGCCCAACTAGAGAACTAAATCTTGAAGGAAACTATAATTAAATATACCTACCTTGAAGTAACAAAGTCATGGGATACCTCCTAGTACCGCGCCGGAACCTCGTTTGCCCGGCATATTGCTGCAACTCGAAGTGACATGGACTCAACAAGACGTTGGAAGTCCCGGGCAGAAATATTGAGCCATTCTAGCTCTATAGCCGTCCATAACTGTGAAAGTGTTGCCGGTTTTGTGCACGAAGTGACCTCTTGGGTATGTCCCATAAATGTTTGATAATATTGGGCTATGTGGATGGCCAAATTATTCGCTCGAATTATACAGAATGTACTTCAAACCAATGCGAACAGTCGCGGCCCGGTGACATGAAGCATTGTCATCCATAAAAATTCCAACTATCATTGTTCTCCAAGTAGCCAAACATAACTATTTCCAGCCAATGATCTGTTCAGTTGAACCAGAGAACCTGGTCCATTCCATGTAAATACAGCCACGCTATTACTGAGCCAGTTTCCACAGTCTCTTGATGACAATTTGGGTCCATGGCTTCGAGGAGTCTGCGGCAGACTCGAACGCTATGATCAGTTCTTACCAATTAATATCGGGACTCACCTGACCACGCTAAATTTTTCCAGCCGTCTTGGGTCCAACCGATATGGTCACTGACCCAAGAGAGGCTCTGCAGGCGATGTTGTGCTGTTAACAAAGGCACTCGCGTCGGTTGACTGCTGTCGTCGCTCATTAACGCCAAATTTCGCTGCACAGTCCTAACGGATACGTTCGTCCTACGTCCCACATTGATTTGTGCGGTTATTTCACGCAGTGTTGCTTGTCTGTTAGCACTGACGACTCTACGCTAACGGCGCTGCTCTCGGTTGTTAATTGAAGATAGTCGGCCACTGCGTTGTTCGTGGTGAGAGGAAATGCCTGAAACGTATTCTCCGCACACTCTTGACACTGTGGATCTTGGAATACTGAATTCCGTAACGAATTCCGAAATGGAATGTCCCATGCTTCTAGCTCCAACTGCCATCCCGCATTCAAATTTTGTTAACTGTCGTCTCAACGCACTAATATTCACAAATTTTAATGATGTTTCTTTCCCGAGTGAGATAATGTGATAAACCTTGCTTCGCACTATGCTCATAGTGTTCAGAATGTCTGTGTTTCCTGTGTTTTCTGCTTTCGGTATCATCCAAGGGAATCCACCAAATCTTTCTGAAGAATAAACATACGAATAAAGTATAAGAATTAATACTATAATTGATATCAGAATGAAATATCAGAATATGAGAATTTAAAAAGAGCCGGCCGGTGTGGGCGAGCGGTTCTAGGCGCTTCAGTCTGGAACCGCCCGACCGCTACGGTCGCAGGTTCGAATCCTGCCTCGGGCATGGATGTGTGTGATGTCCTTAGGTTAGTTGGGTTTAAGTAGTTATAAGTTCTAGGGGACTGATGACCTCATATGTTAAGTCGTATAGTGCTCAGAACCGTTTGAACCATTTAAAAAGACAGTGACATCTCAACATAACATGCACACATATATTACAAAATAAATCTGTGACACTTATCGTGGAATCCAGTTGCAATTTTACAACTGAAAAAGAACACTAGCGTAATAGCCTCCTACGGACATCGAAAGATTAATGAAAACAATGAAAATAAAATAAAATAAAAACAATAACGGGGTTTAGGACATGGGGCGCAAAATTAATAAGTGGCGACGCTAACTACTGAGCCATCATTTTGCCTGAGAATATCGTACGGTAAAAGGGACAAAAATACCTCGAGAACTTTGACCATAGTTTTTTTTCAGAATGGTCGGGTATCTAATAACAGCCGAGACACGTGTTCGCTTATTTTGTCTACTCTTACACTGAGCGAAGTTCCTGGGAAATCGGATGACGGCACTTGC
Organism: Schistocerca serialis cubense; assembly: GCF_023864345.2. Classification (NCBI taxonomy): domain Eukaryota; kingdom Metazoa; phylum Arthropoda; class Insecta; order Orthoptera; family Acrididae; genus Schistocerca; species Schistocerca serialis. The sequence goes on along the minus strand of NC_064642.1, from coordinate 473,850,162 downwards.
CGTGTTCTTCTCGTGAGCGACGTATGCCGACACTGTCCTCTGTATGCTGATGCGGAACTACGTCACGTGTCTGTACTCCTGACGAAACAGTTGATACTCTAGTAGGCTCTGACTGTACTCCGACAGAACTTGACCCTTCTTTCATGTGCGGCGGTATTTGAAGAGCCTGGCGTAGTGGTAACTGCAGTAGGCGTGTTTTGATCCTTCTTCCTCACTGGCGTATGGTGATGCTGCTTCAAGATACGTTATCTTTGTGGTGGTCATTTACCGACGACACCGCATCACCCCCCCCCCCCCCCCCCCCCAAATCCCTTCTCCTCCCCTAAAAAGAAATCCGCCCTGGCGTCGGGTACGGGAGAGGAACACTACGATGGGGAGGAGGACGGAATTCCGACGTCGTTGCGGGGGCAGGTGCCGAAACTGCAATCAACGCCGAGCACACACCCGTCCCCTCGTATTCACCCTGATCGTGGCCGGGAAAGCCGACCGATAACCTACCACATTGTGCACGCCGGCACACAGAGGCATAGATGGCGTTGATGCTGGCTGCTGGCTGGAGACGGGGATGGGGACCCCTGAAGCGCCCGGCTGGATGACCGGAAGTGACTGTTCCGCTGGCTGCGGAGCAGGCTGCCAGCACGGCCGTGAGGCTGAAGGCGGCTCCTGCCGTAGAGGCCACCGCGCTGCAGCATGGAACGGTTACGACCGAGATGGAGGCTGTGGCACGCCCTGGGTCTGAAAACAAAGAAGGGGCGGCGGAATCTCGAGAACTGACAAGACCAAGTTGCTTCTGATGCCGCCGATACAGTCCCTTTGAAACCTGTATGGTGTAGGTGCAACGGACAACACCTCTGACACTACACCATGTCCCCATCTCCAAAGCTTGCCGTAGACGCGAAACCGGATAGGTCGCTGAGGCCAAAACTTGCAAGTGAATGAAGGGACTAGCATCCTCCGAGGTGGACGCAAGAAATGAAGCAGTCCTGTGACGACAGAACTGCAGCAGCTCCACTGGCGACGTGCCATCTTTGGGCAAGGAGCGGTACGACGACAGAAGCACCTTGAGGGCCTATTCCCATGTGTACGTGGCTCGCAAATTGTCCGTCTGTTTTTAATGCCCTAAAAATCCGTTCGGCCTCCCCGCCGGACTGTGGATGAAAGAGCGCTGGGAGGATATGGCTGATACCATCGTCTCTGCAAAACAGCTCAAATTCCTGCGACGTTATCTGACACTATGTCTTTTGGCAAACCTTCTATGCAGAAAATGGAAGCCCGGGCCGACACCGTGCTGACTCATTTAGTGGAGATCGTGTGGACGACGAAGAGGAAACGTCTATAGGTGTCCACCACCAATAGCCGGCCGCGGTGGCCGAGCGGTTCTAGGCGCTTCAGTCCGGAACCACGCTACTGCTACGGTCGCAGGTTCGAATCCTGCCTCGGGCATCGATGTGTGTGATTTCCTTAGGATAGTTAGGTTTGAGTAGTTGTAAGTTCTAGGAAACTGATGACCTCAGATGTTACGTTCCATAGTGCTCAGAGCCATTTGAACCATTTTCCACCACCAATAACCAACATGTGTTCCAGTAAGGCCCGGTGAAATCGATAAGCAGCCTCTCCATGGTTAGCAAGACGCAGCCAATCGAAGTAATATTGTTGGGGCGCAGACTGGCGTTCCTTACCATACCACACTGTGGCGTCAATTCCTCGCGTTGTACGTCCATCCCCGGGCACGTACGAGGACGTATATCCAACTATTCGGTCCTGACGACACCCCAACGTCCCTGGTGCAACAATCGAAGGACCTGTCGCTGGAGAGACTGTGGTACCATCACCTACTTTCAGAAACCATGAGGAGGGGGCCCATCTGCACTGAGATGGCACTTTGGTGCACAAATAGCGGCCTACCACGCGGTGACGAATCTCTTTAAGACTACGAGGCCGCCCCCGGCGAGCAAATTCTAGCACCACACTCTACGTCGGGACCGATGCCGCTTCCTGCACCACCCGCAGAGAGGTCACAGCCAAGTCTTCTAAAAGAACAGCGTCTCAGAGTCTATGTAAAAACATGAACCCTCTGACGAATCAAACGCGGTATCGGAGCCCACAGGTAGCTGCGACAGGGGGTCTGAATTGGAACGCTTGGTAGTGGGACGATATGATGAGTCGTAATGATAAGTGGACAATAATAAGGCCCACCACTGCGATTACTTCGCTCTCCGGGCTGGAAGAAACAGAGGACCCGAAGAGGGTCGTCAACCTATGATTTGTAACCAGATCGAAACGGGGTCCATACAAGTATCGCTGGATGTGCGTAACCCCATAAACGACAGTCACGCCCCTTTTTCCCATTAGCCTAGTTGCTCTGGGCTTTGGTCAAAGTTTAGAGAAGGAGGAGGAGATTAGTGTTTAACGTCCCATCGATAACGAGGTCAGACGGAGCATAAGCTCGGATTAGGGAAGAATGGGAAGGGAAATCGGAGGTGCCCTTTCAAAGAAACCCTTCCGGCATTTGCCTGAAGTCATTAACTGAAATCACGGAAAACCTAAATCAGGATGGCCGACGCGGGTTTGAACTGTCCTCCTTCCGAATGCGAATCCAGTGTCCTAACCACTTCGCCACTTCTCTCGATCAAAGTTTGGGATGCAAAAGCTATTGCGCTGTCAGTGGAGCCTACACAGTGGGTCAACACCGTTCCGATACCATAGGAAGAGGCATTCACTGCGAGAATGACGAACTTGGTGGGGTCGAAACGGACCAAACATCGGTAATTCAAAAATGCATCTTTGAGCCACTGAAAAGCGGTCTGACACTCGGCCAACCAAACAAAACGTACGCCTTTGCGGCGTAAACGATACAAGGGAACCAAGATCTAAGAGGCGTTTGGCATGAAGCGAATGTAATACGTCAAATTTCCCATGATCGGTCGCAGTTCTGACACATTCGTTGTGGCAGACAAGTCGCGAATAGCAGCTAAATTTAATTGCGACGGATGAAAGACTGTGTACAATGGTCACAAGCCCGAGATACTCAACTCGAGTATTGAAACATGACGACTTAGAACCGTTGCATTTCAACTCTGCCTCTGACACTACTTAAACAACGCTTCCAGGTTCTTTAAACGTTGTGCCGGCGTATGGACAGAAACAACTGTGTCATCATCGGCGCATGAGGGAATTTGCGACGAAGTTGCTCAAGGTACAGCTGGAAAGTAGCTGGGGCCGATGAGCCACCGTATGGTAAACGCTGGAACTTGGGAATATCATGCCGTGTATTGATCAAATAATTCTCGTCAACAGGTTGTTTGCCAGTATGCCTCCTGTAAGTCAATCTTCGAGAAATGGTTCAAATGGCTCTGAGCACTATGGGACTTAACATCTGAGGTCATCAGTCCCCTAGAACTTAGAACTACTTAAACCTAACTAACCTAAGGACATCACACACACCCATGCCCGAGACAGGATTCCAACCTGCGACGTAGCGGTCGCGCGGTTCCAGACTGTAGCGCCTAGAACCGCTCGGCCACCCCGGCCGGCCAGTCTTCGAGAAGAAATTGTCTTGACCGTTCATGGCCATTAAGTCTTCTTGGCGTGATAAAGGAAAGGAATGTTTTACTTTATGTGGATTAATAGTCGCTTTAAAATCCACACAAAGTCTCAACACACCCAATGGCTTCGACAGCCACAATCCTCACATTCTCTTTCCATCTCACATCGCTCTGCAACTTTAGTCCAGATATTTAAACGAAGCGACTGTCAAGCAGGACACTATCAATGTTGTATCACTAATCATCCACATTAAGTTACATTTTTCTTCATTTAGAGGTATCTGCCCCGTTCATCACACAAACTAGAGATTTCGTCTGAGTCATCTTATATCGTCCTACGTCTATCGTCTTCGACACCTTCCCGCAGACAACAACACAATCAGCAAATAACCGAGAGTGCTACCCACCTTGCCAATCACATCACTTGCGTATATAGAAAATAATAACGGACCTACTGTTATATCCTAGCCAGTAATGCCACCCGAGCCCGCTGCCAAAAGGTTGGCAGCATCAAAGTCCGGACGCCGTCCGCATAAGCAGCGCCAGCGAGACAGGAAATCGCCGCAAGTCTGCGCGCGCCACCGCTGGCTTCTGGGTTCTTAAGCGCTGGAGTCGCGAGCGCTAGGACAGTTCTGTATTCGCCGCTCAGTTGTATACTCGCCACCGAATTGTGTACTTGCTAGTCAGTTGTGTGTACATCGCAGCAGAGTTGTTGTTTGTCGTCAGCCGACGCTGACCTAGCCGCTCCGACTCGAACTAGACAGATCTCTGTAGACACGGAGTTCACTACTGTGTTTCTGTATCTTCGTTAATAAAGATAAGTACCGACTTTTATTTAATCAGAGTGTTTGGGTTTTCATCTTTCTGTTCACTGTTCCAGCGGACCGGTCGGCCCGCTATTAAAAGTGTGGCGGTGACTTCGTAAGCCGTTTCTACAGCGAATTGTTTGTCCCTACGAACGCCGCCACAAAACCTACCACATTTCCCTGGGGACACTCCTGACTTTATCCTTGTCTCTAATAAACACTCGCCGTCGAGGCACAACGTACTGGGCTCTGTTACTTAAAAAGTCTTCGAGCCACTCACGTATCTGGGAACATATTCCTTATGCTCGTGCCTTCGTTAACACTCTGCAGTAGCCTATCGTGTCAAATGCTTTCCCGAAATCTAAAAATATGGAATCTGCCTGTTGCCCTTCATCCATAGTTCGCAGTATACCGTGTGAGAAATGGGCAAGCTGACTTTCACACGAGCGGTGCTTTGTAAAACCGTGCTAATCCGTGGATATTAGCTTTTCGGTCTGCAGAAAATTCATTACATTCGAACTGAGAATACGTTCTAGAATTCTACAGGAAACCGATGATAAGGATACTGGTCAGTAATTTTGTGTGTCGTTCTTTTACCCTTCACCTGCGCTTTTTTCCAGTCTCTTGGGACTTTGCACTTGGCGAGAGATTTGCGATAAATACAAGCTGAGTAAGGAGCCAATAAAGTAGTGCACTCTTTGTAAAACCGAACTGGATTTCCACCCGGAACTGGCGACTTGCTTGTTTTCTGCTTTTTCAGTTGTTTCTCTACGCTAAGGATGCTTATTACTATGTCTTCGATACGGGAGCCCGTTCTATGGTCAAACGAAGGTGTGTATACGACTCTCCTACGTGAACGATTTCTTAAACGTGAAATTTAAAACTTCGGCTTTCGTTTTGCTATCTTCAACTGCCACACTACACTGGTGAACGAGTGACTGGATCGAAGCCTCAGACCTGCATTGCGATTTTACGTAAGACCATAATTTTCTGGGTTCTCGGTCATATCATTTGCAATGGCACGATGGTGGTAGCTGTTATTTTCTTCGCGCATAGATCTTTTCTCAGACGCACGCATCTCTACTAACATTTGCGTGTCGTCATTTTCGAGTTGGCTTTTGAACCGAGCGTGCAGCAGCCTTTGCTTCCTGTGCATTTTCCGAATCACTTGCTAAACCACGGTGGTTTTTTTCCGCATGAACAAAAAAATCACAGTGGATGTACTTGAAGTATCTTATTTATGAGATTTTATTGAAACTTTACTGCGAAATTTCTCAAAACAACAAAGTTGTCCGTCACCAATGTTTGCAGCCGTGGTATTCATAAGTTACAGTTCTTACCGCGCACCGTTCGCAATTGAAATCGGAAAGGAGGTGAAACCTGACAGTTCATAAAATAAACTGTCATGCTTTCGGGCGCCAATATAAAATGACTTTTATCTTAATAATATGAATATTTATATACGTGTTTGGAGAGAGAGAAAGATTGATTTTTGATTGAGATTTTTACTTTAAGTCCTAGCTGGTACCTGAATTTTGGTTGTTGCCTCCTTGAATGATCAGCTTCTGCACCAGTTGGTGACGTATTATAATTTGGAGGAAGTTATTACAAATTATGATAGGCTGTTACTTATTGAATGAAAACTATAGAGAATGCATTTCTTTTCCTGTATTTTAGTGGACGACAATGAAGTTCACCTCCTTTTGCAAAAACAAGATATTTCTATTCTTCACTTCCAGAACATTTGTTTACATAAATGTTTGGCAACTCGTACACCTACTTTACTCGGTTTTATCACTAAAATATCAATTTTCATTAAATGTAACAATACGTTCTGAGCGACGGCCTAGCAACACGCCCTCTTTCCACAAGATACAGATTAACAATCCTCTTTTTTTTTTATTAAATCAATTGTCTTTTTTTTTAATTTCCATACTCAAAGATTCACAACTACTATCGTTGCGGGGATTGCGCGCTAAAGAGTTTCTTGCTGTCCAGCTGCGCTTCACTTCACTTCAAGTATTTTTTTAATCACATTTACATTTACGGTACTTTGCTGAGTTTCTCAGAATAAAATCAGGCACAAACTAGTTTAAAAAAAAAGCAGTAAGGCATACATAACATTACAGAGGGAAATGAAACAAGTATGAGATGAACCGCCGTTACACACTGTAAAGTAGCTCGAATAGTGCAGATGTATAATGATATGGATGTGAAATTTCCGACTGTTCAGCCTAATCTTGCGACCTTCGTTAAACGACAGCAGGAAGTTGACTCAAGTGTGACGATTAATGTTACTGTCACCAAATGTAGCATAATTAACCGTAGTCATTTGGTAAACCAAACGCCCCGGAACACTTTGATGGCGGCAGCGGAAGTATCTTCCGCGGCTTCGTAGCGAGCTGACGAGAAGGGACTTCACAAGGTAGGCGGCGCTAAAGTAACCCTGTCAGAAGCAGACATTTTCCCTGATGGGAACCTGCTCGGGATAAGTATAGCAACACAGGATGATGCGAAAATTATTATACACATTCTTGTAAGACGCCTCTTTGCAAAAGGCAAGAAACTTCTCAAAAATGGTTCAAATGGCTCTGAGCACTATGGGACTTAACATCTGAGGTCATCAGTCTCCTAGAACTTAGAACTACTTAAACCTAACTAACCTAAGAACATCACACACATCCATGCCCGAGGCAGGATTCGAACCTGCAACCGTAGCGGTGCCTGATAAAGATTGGTATCATTGGCCAAAAATTAACAAAACGCTCTTGTAACTTCATGCAATAAATTTATACATTTCACTCGAAAGATGTCACAGCACGGTTTAAAGATTTTTTAGAGCTGCCCAGTCGAATGAAGATGTAGCGATTGCATGAAAGAACAGTATTCCACTTTTTCCTTCGAAAATTTCTGCACTGTTTTCCACTCAGACAAGGTACGCAGCACCATCATATCGCTCACTGGCTGTGCTTTTGTCTAAAGGTGTATACGTTCTGCAACACTGCCATATACAAATAATTAGTAGAAGTATATGAACCTTGCAACACTATCACAAACGTAAATCCAATTCGGATTAAACTCTTATAAATCTCTCCAGATTCAGAACTAAGCCCCATAAACGATCTGTCACTTCCATAAGCAATTACCCACCCTGAGACAAAGTCAGCCCTCTTCCGACTGCCGTTAACGAGACCTCTGGCACACGTAGCTGATGTGCTCTGATCGAGAACTGGTTGGTACAGACCCCAGGCTACTGATCATAATTTGCTTGTTGTCAAGGAATCCCGAGCATTGGTTATGCTCATAATGAAATCTGCCGAAATCCCAATGAAATTTCCCGATGAACTCCGATGATGAACTGCGATTCGCTAGGTCCTGAATTATAAGGACCTGTGAGATACTATACTGAATCTGCGTGACTGGCTGGTGAAGTGATGATGTGCGACGTGCTCTTTGGCACACAAGCGAGGTGATGCAATCATTTTCACGATTTGTGGACGTGACGAGGCATGGCGAAACAGTACGGTCGCCCCTGGCGGCATCTGGGGACAACTGTCCAACCCTTGCCGCTCTTTGACGCCGCCTTGATGTAGGCACGCTGACATGCCACTACGTCAGAAGGGTGGACTACCTGGTAGGGGTAGCGACATGGGATACAACAGTACCAAAGTACTGTCGTCGGATACAGATTTGGATAAAATTTCCACTTTCTAGGAGTATCAACTCTCTGTAAATGAGAATAAATGTAAAGTAAGAAAGAAACCAACGGTGTCCAACTACAATACTAGTTGTGAACATCTGATGCACACCGCAAAGCTTAAATATTAAGGTGAAATACTAAGAAGGAATATGTCGATATGAATTCAATATGCTAGTTTGTTCAAATTTGAGAGTATTATTCCAGGTTTTAGACCCCCTTATCAAGTAGGAGTGACAGCAGACATCAAGCAAATCCTCGTACGCGCTACTACGGTTTAATAGGTACGCATACTGTCTGCTGCTCTGCAGAATTGCCGTGCAGAGTGGCCGGACGTTTAGAGGCGCCATGTCAATGATTGCGGGGACCCTCCCACCGGAGGTTCGAGTCCTCCCTCGGAAATGGGTGTGTGTGTTGTTCTTAGCATACGTTAGATTAAGTGTGTAAGTCTAGGAACCGATGACCTCAGCAGTTTGGTCCCTAAGGAATTCACACACATTTGAACATTTTCTGAAGAATTGTTGTTTCATAGGAGCATAAGTACATTAAATCATCACGCATGTCAGTGCATTGATACTTCCGCAGTATTAACGGTCAAATTTGTTACTGTAGCGACGGTGTCGCAAGCTGCTAGATAAATAGTTTGTTAATGCTAGTAATGCACATACTACAGCTGAAACTTATTTTTTGTCACACACGTTTCGTCTTATTTCATTAATACATCGTAAACGGTGGGGCATTTCCGTCTTTTTTTATTTCTTGCTTACAACCAGTAGTTGATTCCGGCGTGTGTGTTTCGGAAGAATTTTCACATCTGGCTCTGATAAACCGATGGTAAAAGCAGAGCTCGTGAGAAATGTGCACCTAGGCAACACACTCCTTTGCAAGCGAGCAACTGAAGAAGGAACTCGTCTTCTGACAACTTTTAAGTCAATAAGATGCGACGTGTATAGTGAGAAAAAAACACATTTTTGTAGTTTCAGACGCAGTTGTTACTACAAATAAAGTATTAATATGAGTATGCACTGCCATTATTGCGTATACCAAATGACACTGAATAACGAAACACGATACAGCAAGGCTAACAAAGTAGTTTACTAGTAGATCAATATTTTTCAGACGGCCAGTAGCACCGGCCCACATCACGCCTCATTCCTCTCAGGGATTTTTCTGCTCTTCCTGCTGTACTCGTAGCGTACACAAAAATGTTACAGAGATGGTGAGGGATCGTAAAAGGGAATCGCTGGAAGAAAGGAAGACTTGAAGGCGGCTGTGTGACCATTCCGCTGCCTTTGTAATATATCGTGCGTGGGGTTCTCAAGTGTGTAAATACAACAGGGCGAAAATCGCCGACATTGGTATGAAGTACCCTCCGCCACCCACTGCGCTGTGGCTTGCAGAATGTATACGTATATGTAGAAGTGCGTAAAGGAGTGCTTGTTGGCTCCGGCTATGAAGCACGTTCGCCATCGTAAACTGGACACATCCCCGGTTAGAATACCATTTGTTGAGATCCGTGGTGTACAGAATGGTAATCTCGCATGCCACTCTCATTCGAAAACAAACATTAACAGCTGATAAGCGTGACTGAGATGCATTAAGAATGCTGTAGTGTATGCGGTCAGCAATGTTTAAACTGTGTGTTCCGTTCTATTTTGACTGTACGTGTTGCACTGCTGCAGCGTACCACATTGAATGAAGTTCTACATGAGACGGAACCTGTTCTTGAGCTGATAACTCTTAACCATCGCAGTAGGTTTTCTAGCAATGGAAAGAAAGCAGTTATGTGCCGAATTTGAAGCTGTTTATGTATTGCCGAGATTTCCTCATTTCAAGTATCCATTTTTAAAAAGTGCATCGGTCATACGTTGGTTTTTATGTGACAGACTGCACTTTAGAAGCGGTAAGTCTCTACTGATGTCCTGTGTGTGTCTGTGTGTGAGCAAGGGCGACCTGGGGATATGGAGTATTTTTAATATTTTCGAAGGCGAATGGTGACATGTAAATAGCCATAAAATAGTTTCAGGTCTGACTCTGTCAAATACATGCGTAATATCGATTTCTAAATCATTTTCTTGAAAGAAATCCACCTGACTACACTACATTTTTTTTCTTTTCCCTGAGAATGAAGCGGTTCTAGGCGCTTCAGTCTGGAACCGCGCGACCGCTACGGTCGCAGGTTCGAATCCTGCCTCGGGCATGGATGTGTGTGATGTCCTTAGGTTAGTTAGGTTCGAGTAGTTCTAAGTTCTAGGGGACTGATGACCTGAGAAGTTAAGTCCCATAGTGCTCAGAGCCATTTGAACCATTTTTTTGAAAATTAAGGGGGGGGGGGGGGCGAGTGAAGCGGCGCCCCCTTGCCCCCTTGTATGGGCGCCCCTGTGTGTGTGTGTGTGTGTGTGTGCGTGTGTGTGTGTGTGTGTGTGTGTGTGTGTGTGTGTGTGTGTCAAAACCACAGACTACGTAAATGAAGTTACTACTGTATAGTATCCACGAAGGTAAAGGCAAAACAGACCACTTGCATTCAAATGCAGTGGACAATGAAGACACTCTTAAAGCGAGACGGGCAGTAGTAGTGTTACCGACAAGAAACTTCTGATGTACTGCTTTGAATCTTTCCAGAAATGAAATGAAATGATTGTGTGGCATTGATGGCCGAGAGGCCGCACCCGGGGAAGTTCGGCCGCGGGCAAGTCTTCTTCCAGGTGACGGCACATAGGACGACTTACGCGTCGGTAATGATGAATGATGATGATGATGATGATGATGATGGTGACAGCACAACACCCAGTCCACGAGCTGAGAAAATTTCCAACCCGGCCGGGAATCGAATCCGGGCCCGCTGCGTGGTAGGCAAGCACATTACCACTCGGCTAAGCAGGCGCACCATCTTTTCATAATGGAATGGGTACCGAATTTCGGATTGTGAATAGCTGAGTAGGTGATGGTTTAATTAATGAGCAGTTTTTGAAGTTCAGAACTCAATAAACTTGTCGGCTTGAAAGCTGTTGTGTTTTAACTTTTAAGAACATACATGCTTTCATGATTACTGCTCGTCGCGACATCGAAATGTGCATGATACATACAGAAAGTTTAGTCCGCGTTCTGTATCAGAGTCGTGGAGCGTATGTGCAGTGCTCGTTACAAAACAAATATTTGATCATGCAAGACGAGCCAGTGCAATGCTCGTTTTTTCTCTGGATTCTCAATATAACTGATCGTTGAGTTTGACCACTGTGCACAACGGTAGTGGCGTCACCGTGAGAACAACAAGCTTAGGTGTGAACCAGATTATATTCGTTTTTAGTGGGTGGCGTAACCATGGAAAAGTTGTAGGACATTGTGAAGGATCTTGGAATCTAAGCAAAGAGTGAGGTTAAAAGATGTGTATTCGCCCTGGTGACTGACACAAATCACAATAAAAATTAACAGAGAACAAAGTCCTCTAATTCTCAGATCAAATTACAAAATGAAGCTAACACTGTTTTGTGGGGAGGCCACAAATTGTAGAAGACTGTATGGAGAAAAGCTGATGCTCACAGTTCGCGAAATTAAAGTCAACGATACAACAAGACGCCACAGATTACAACCAAACCAAGCAACACAAGCTGCATGGCAAAAGTAAACAAGTATCGAGGTGCTCAGAGTACGGATCATTCTGCTTCAACTGCGACGCTTACGTTTCCCCCCCAGAATCAGCAAAACTTCCCTGCGTCAGTCCAACCCTCAGTGACCCTTACAGCAAGCGGCGATCGAATGACCACAGCATGTTGGCCAGGAGCAGAATAACCTAGAATCTCAGTTCTCGGCCCTCAACAGCCTAACTTTCGTAAATACTATGACGAGGGGACGAATGAATGCTGTTGCCAATGTGAGTGACATACGAGAATATCGCTTATTTCATGAAAAACAGGGAACGCTGCAGATACTGCTCGCTCTTGGCGCACAAAAAGTATCTCCATAAATAAGAGGTCGATACTGGGTTGTGTGACCCATCTATGAACGGCTTCTTCGCACCAAGCTCAGTGGCCAAAAGAGTCAATCTGACTAGACACAATAAATTTTGGAACAAAAGCAGCTGACTTTCCCACAACAATCGGGCGGCATTTTCTGTGTCTGGTCCTATGATGTTCAAACAGAATACTCGAAAATGTCGCACTCATTTAATCTCTCAAGATGGTAGTGATGGCACGGCGCCTTCCACTCGGGGGAAGGAGAGGCACGGGGGTCCGCCGAAAAAAGCAGAAAGCGGGCCACAGACTTACTTCTGCGAAAACTGCCCGGCTTCCCAGGACCTTAATCCTTTTTAATGAGATTCACTGACTGCCTCCTGCTAACAAAGAGGACCCACGGACCACAATGGCAGAACACCTTCACAACGAGAAAAATGAATCAATATCACGTAGCGGTATTTGACGGGAGTGGCCCGCCATATTTAGTCTCATGTAAAGAATGGAATGTACGAAAAATACTTAGCCATTGCCTCAGACCCAAATTTTGTTACCCATTTCCACGCATGTTCCTGAGTGAGGCCGGAATTCTGTAGTAGTATTATGAAGTACAATATCAAATGATTACTTCAAAGAAAGTAAAGTGAAATATTTTTTCTTGGAAATATTTTATATCTCTCTTTTCCCTACACCAACGCAAATTAAGCGGATCACGATACCACCTTTTATTTGCGTTTATTCTGTTGATTTTAATATGTACTGGTGATGAGCTAGTCTCACTTCAAAGCTACTCGTGCCTTTTCAGCACTCAACGCAATAAAATGATTACCGTCCCAGGAAGTATCAGTCCGTTTTTTGCTGTATCGTAATTATATAGTCAGATTTACTACACTGCTAACGCATTTTCAACTAGTGAGTGTTTCAGAATAGCACACCAGCAACTTTCTCCTTTAATCTACACATTTGAATTAATTGTGGAATTCGAAGACGTAATTTACAAAATGAAAAGGAGGTTAGAGAATTTTAGTAATTAAAGCCCTGATAGATATTTGTGCAGTTATAGAGCACAGTAACGAATGGAATGTAGGCTCTACCCACCGCAGGTAACATGTTATTTAATTTACACTGATAACGTATACGAGTGTGGTGATAATGATATTGATAATAAGAAACAGATGTTATGTTTGGTTTGGTTATTGAATACCCTTTTAAGTAAGTATTAAAATTTGGTTTTTGGTGTTTCCGTCAGCCATTGTGCTAGAAGAAACGTTTACGTTTATCGTAAAGACAATACTGACTGTTAACTAAGGGAAAAGCAATCACCAATCTGAAGCTTAGCCTGCCTTACTGGAGGTGTCCGCCCCTGGTAGCTGAGTGGTCAGCGCGCCGGAATGTCATACCTAACGGCCCGGGTTCGATTCTCGGCCGGGTCGGAGATTTTCTCCGCTCAGGGACTGGGTGTTGTGTTGTCCTAATCGTCACCATTTGATCCCCATTGACACGCAAGTCACCGAAGTGGCGTCAACTTGAGATACTTGCACCAGGCGAACGGTCTACCCGACGGGAGGCCCTAGCCACACGGCATTTACATAATTTTACTGGAGGTGATAAGCTGTTGCCTTCTGCTGATCAGGAAACTAGTTAAGCTTATCAATTAGAAAAGACTACAATACTTGTAGGAAATCCACTACTGAGCAGTTTTTCAACTATATGAAACAATATCATAAGTGAAATTCACATTAGCGCCAGAAAGAAGCACTGAACTCGAACAATGATAACACTCCTCGCCCTTACCTGCACTGAACTTATTTCTTGTCAACACATTCTACAATTTTTGGTGTTTCTGGAAAGTCGCATAGTGACTCTCCTTAAGAGATCTTGAGTACTGGCAGTTAGAGACTCGCAGTCCTTTCAATTATGGGAAAACTTACGTATGTACTTGAAAATAGGGTTCAGTATAATTACTGAGTTTCTAATTATTAGTGTCATTCCAAATATTTCATTTTATAATACCTGTTTAGCCTGAAACTAACTCTATTGGAACCTAAGTCTTCATTTATGTGCTTTTGTAATTTATTAGGAATGATACCATCTTTGCTTATAACAACTGCTGAGGATTATTCCAGTTTCCACTTTCGGCTCGAAAGTCACAGTCGCGCAGCTGGTGTAACCACAAGCAGCGGCAGCAAACACAGCTTCCTCTTATAATCAAATGGCTCTGAGCACTATGGGACTTAACTGCTGTGGTCATCAGTCCCCTAGAACTTAGAACAACTTAAACCTAACTAACCTAAGGACATCACACACATCCATGCCCGAGGCAGGATACGAACCTGCGACCGTAGCGGTCGCGCGGTTCCAGACTGTAGCGCCTAGAACCGCTCGGCCATTCCGGCCGGCCCTCTTATAGTCAGTGGCTGCGAGTATGGCGGGCTGGGACCTCAACCATGACCCAACACTTGACTACTCTCTTGTCTTACCCCTTATAAAAAAAGCCTGTGTAGAGTACGATTACCTATTATAGTATGTACGTTCCTTGTAACAGAGTAAACTTGTCTCGTGTTTATACACTTAAACCGCGGTTGCACTCAACGAAACAGCAACGATGATTGTCTTCTATAGTGTAAATTTTGCGAGGCGTATCTTTTAAGTAAGTACCGATTTGAAACAAAAAGAAAACAAGTAGACTTCTCTCAGAAATTTCATTATCACACTTCTTTTTTCACGAAAGCCTAAACTTTAATCTACCTTTCTACATAATTGCCATCGATATTAAGGCACTTATCGGATCGTACAAGCAGTTAAAATACCATACTCGTAGAAATCTGACGCCCGATTAGGCAACAATTCCATAAAACACAAAAAACTAATAACGCCGAAATCGTCAAGCATCTCTTCTCCCTCACCTTTTCATCACCTTTCTGCACCAAATCGTCGATAATGACTGAAGGTCTTCATGCACATACGCAAGGCCATCTTTAAAAACTCTCACAAATTTCCATACCATCCCATTGCCCATAACGCTTTTTCCACGCACTTCAGTACTGTGACGATGAATCTCAGCCGCTTTCACACCTTCAGCACTAATAAAACGAATCACACCGCGTGTTTCAAAATAGTATTCTCAATCGGAGGAGGCATTTGAAACACTCGCAGAAACACGTACACAAGCCGAATACTGGTGTTAATTATGTACACAAGTAGATTAAAGTACAGTTTTGTTTTACTTTTATTTCAAAACCGTACTTAAAAAATACGCCTTGTACATTAGCGTTCAGAAATATAAATTACATTTTGTCTCTCGGTTAACTGTCGACACCACGTCAGTTTAGGAGCACGTTTCGAAGAATGTATGTTTCGCAGCACATCATTGTCTGGGTATCAAACATTGACGGTGGAAACATCGGAAAAGAAGAGAATCGAAGAGCTTGGGATGTGGTGCGACGGAAGGATGTTGAAAACAAGGTGAACTGAGAAGGGATGTGGAACTTATCGGCAAAACCGCCGGAGAAAGGAACATATGGAAAACACTGACAAGAAGAAAGGACAGGATGATAGAACAGGTGTTAGAATGTCATGGAATAACTTCCAATGTACTAGAGCGAGCTGCAGATGTAAAGACTACAAGGAAGACAGAGACTGGAATTCATCCAATACATATTTGAGAACGTAGAGTGCAAAAATGCAAGAAATACCCTGATATGAAAAATTTCGTAAAGGAGAGACGCGTCAAGGAGGATTGAACAAATTAAAAAAAGTCAATATCATTATACTTGTATGAGTGTCATAGGAGGATGAATTCATGTTCGGGTAATTCAACTGCAAATCTTTGACTCAGGTCCGTTAACGAGAAGAAAGTCTAGACGTCTCCATTTTTGCTTGATAATATCTAATGAATATTATCGCAGAAGTTTCTTCCGCTGCGGTCTATACGCTGTTGTCAGTCAGGAAGTAATTATTTGTGATTCTCGATACCTTACGCTTGTCGACGTTCATCCAGTCAAAATTGTTTACTACATCCATTGTGTCAAAAAGTACCTGAAAAATGTCTAATACGCTAATTTTGCGAGAACTGACATCTCCTGGCAATTGGAATTTTTATTTCCTCAAAAATGTTGTTAGCAGTTTTTCAGCTCACTTCGTTTTTGCTGAATGGAAGTTATCTGTTTCCAAACACTCTTATTTCCTTTATTACTTACTTTCCCAGCAAGAGACTTTCACTGTAGTTTCGTTAAAACACAAATCGTTAAGTGAAATTCCTACACTCGTTTAGAGCAGACAAAGAAGCTGTAGAAAACGATTTGCCCAATAAGCTCACGGGTAGTGACAACAGATAAAACATAGCCAAAGCGTGACAGCATGCGCTGACGTTATTTCAGACATCACGACACTGAGCGCAGATGCAGGAAGAACTTCACGATGGCGTAACGCCCTCTGGCGACAAAGGCACGCTCGCAAGCGCAGGGCATGGACGAAACCCGCACGAAGAAGCTATGACGCCCGGAACCACATTTTCCAGATCCAGGCGCACTTGGGCTGGGGCAAAAAAGTAATCAAGAGCAGGTATCCTGTGAACACCCAATTGTTTTAAGCTGAGGAACGTAATGACGTCATTTCACATATAAAGATTTTGAAAACCAAAGCAAGAGAGTAGAATTAACATAAAAACCCTTTCTTGTGACCTGTAGTTTCATTACCACTTCATATCTCACCGTGAAAAGTTATCATGTCTACTTGCCTACCTTAACATTTTAATTTTTCCTCTTCTTTTCCTAAATATATTTTAGTGGCTCTAACAGTGAACATTGAAAATTCTTAATAATTATTATAATATCACTGCCATCATTATTGTTCTTGCTCAGACCTCTCACGCTCAGTAAGAATATTTTAGTAAATTTTCTTGGCGACCTATTAAAACTCCATCAAAACTACTTGTCATTCCAGTTGGCCTTTCAGCCTGCTTTGCTGAAAACATCTCGATGCAGATGCTCTGAGCAGTGGAAAAAAGTTCATATGGCCCTACTCTCCATTGTTGCACAATTTATTCAAGTTGGCGGATCCAAGTTGGCGGCGATAGATATGGCAATATCACAATGACGTCATGGCGGGAAGTTCAAATTTTGGCGGAAAAACAGGCCAATTGGGCTACCTCCACTAACGTAACACCCTCCCCTCCCCACCCCTCCCCAGAACAATGCAACACACTGCAGCTATCTCTACTTATCTAAGGAAATGGTGAGATAAAATGGCACTTGGGCTACCTCCACTAACCTAAATCATCCGACCGCCACCTCTTCCTAAGAAGTAGTGGAAAAGGACTCAGCCTGTGCAGATAGGATGGACATAAGTCTTTATTTAAACAGTCTTTATTTAAACAATTTCGGGCAGTAGCTCCATCCAGTGTGTTCACCATGGGGTCTGGAGTCCAGCTGACCTAGTACGCAGTACCTCCACCAGAGGGCGCCATCATCCCTCCCATGACGTAATCCAAGATGGCGGTCTGGAGGGGAAAATGGTGGGAAAAGAACTCAGCCTGTTCTGGGCTGCTGGAGAGAGGAAGGAGTGTACTTTCTTTATTTTGGAGCAATTTATTTAGGGACGCATTTGATATAGTATATTTATTACATTGCTGTGACATGCTTGGGGTCAAACTACACAGCACACAGAAATGTAAACTACTCGTAAATAATGTAGTACACTGATGTACAGACACGCAAACAACTCGTAAATTACCGAAATAATGCAGTACACAGCATACAGACCTACAAACTACTCGTAAATCACCGAAATAATGCAGTACACTCATGTACAGACAACCTAACAACTCGTAAATTACCGAAATAATGCAAACAACTCGTAAATAGTCAAAAAATTATGCATGTGTAACATTATGCAAACATGCTCACAATGCTTAAAAAGCCGAAAATAATGCAGTGCACAAATACTCATGGCACGTAAAAAGCGCTGTCGAACTATCATCATTCACAACGTATGACAGGCTCCAAAGCGCACACACGTCGACGTTGCCACGAGCCACCGTCACCGCCAACGGCAGCCAGCAGCTGAACGTCACATCTACTGTTAAGAGTTCTTCGAGTGTTATACTGACGTCACAGAACTCCAATGCGTGTGCGCACCACCCGCCGTCCCCTGTCCGCTAGATCGCACTCACTGCGAGGAGTCAGGATGCGCTAGTAGCCCCTGTGAAGTGACGATGCAGCCATCAGCTGCCAAGTCACACACAAGTGTCTGTTCGGGTCCCACAAGGATGAGGCTGTGGCATCCCTTTCATACTTGTCACCATACAATTTTCCCCTGACTAAAAATTCATTGTGAGCCCTTGAGTAACTAGAAACTTGTCCCGTCTGTGAAGACCTTTATGTGAAAACTCGAAAAAAATACAGGAAATTTATATTTCCACTCGCGAATACCAATGTCGGTGATATAACAGATTCCAAATCATCCTTATAATTTAGAAAGTCAACTAAGGTGTTTCTCATGTCTAGAGGACCAGCAAATGTGTCTTTCACCTGCTAGATGCACACACCACAATCGATGTTCCCTCAACTAAATAAAGATGCGAAATGTGCAGAAGCAGTCAGCTGGACAATTTGCATGGGAGGGAATAATGAACCAGCGCTAGCACACATCCATACTGAATCTTCTCTAATTCCCACGTGATTACGAAAGCTGTCCAACACATACTAAATATTAGTTCGCTATTCGCCTGTCTAGAGGACGACACGATTAAGTCGTCTACATTCCTGCACTCCAACAGGCCTCTCCATTGGGACACCTCCTACCGTTAGCCAGAAACGTGAGTCATTCCCGCCACAGGTCACCAGAGCTGCATGCCAAGCACACATAGACAGAATCATCCTAGAAAACTGGCCACATATATGTTTTATCACTGTACAATCAGGGTCTCAATTGGATGACATTTGATAATGAGCGAAGTATTGGAAATACACCCTCCTGATGGCAGTGGGTCTGGAAATAGAAATATCTGTAACATTCTTATGCCTTGACATACTCTTCCCTTTGCTGTCACAGTATTCCAAGTCAAATACAGACTCTCCTTACGACTGGGCATAGTCACTTCCTTTTGCACATGTCGGAACACATGCATACTTTATAAGCCTGATTTTCATGCGAACCTATCATGCATCCCCTACTACTAGTATAATACTTCGCCAATAAATGATTGCTGACGATACAAAATAATACTGAGAGAAAGTGAGCGATGGATGGACATACCTCATACGTTTTTCTTGTGAGCGGTACCACTGCCTTAGAAAGAGAGACGTAATCGCCTTACAAACCGCCAAATGTTAAAGAACACGACCATATTACTGTCACAAGCGGTCTTGGTTCTACAGGTGCACATAAGTATCCACGTTAAAAGCTATACTGGCTTTATTAAACGAGGTATGGCATTACCTACGAATGATGTTGTTTTTCCAGACAAATACTGTGACACTGAATGTAGACGGTGATCGCCGGAGTGTATATTATCAGGCTAAGTGTGCAGTTACAAGTCGCCTACGGTGCAACCTCATAATAAAATTACCGAATTTAGAAAGTGATTCCGCTAAGGAGCGTGGTTTGAAACCAGTATTTGCAACTCCCTCATGCTACCACTAGATATTTCTCCAGTGTCCGTAATGCATTCTGTTTCGATGCCATATCAGAGACTCTGCGATATATCCACTGAGTTATAGGTGAAGGTTGATTGAGAAG
Source organism: Schistocerca serialis cubense (assembly GCF_023864345.2). NCBI lineage: Eukaryota > Metazoa > Arthropoda > Insecta > Orthoptera > Acrididae > Schistocerca > Schistocerca serialis. Next base: position 473,830,424 of record NC_064642.1, on the reverse strand, counting down.
GATAACAAACAGTAGTAGATGGTGTGCTGATTGAGGTCGTAAGAAATGTACACTAGCTTTTCAGATCTCTAGTGTTACGCTATCCACTAGAAATGCTGTCTGGGATTTTGAATGAAGTCTCTCCATTCAACCACATGCCTGCCATGGGTCCTATGGAGAAGTCCTTTAATGATGACAGCCACAAGTGAATCATATGTCTGGCACTCTCATATCTCAAAACAAGTCACCTTTCTCGAACCTATCTGCTACAGTAAAATTTCAGATAGTCCCCATGCATCTTGCAACTGCTGCCATTTCTGCAGCTTTACACATGTGGTCACTCCAATTTAAGTCGGAGATGAGCAGAAGTCAGAGAGAGCTATGTCCACCACCTTCTGCAACCCGTGTAGAAACAGAGTAACCTGAGTTTGTGCGACAGGACTGTATTTGGACCATTTGGTGGAAACTGACACAGGCTGTCATAGCTCAGCCTACAGTGTACGATGTGTAAGGTCAGCGCCACATGAAGCCTGCTCCTGCAACACAGGGTAGTTTAAAATTCAGTATGGGAACTGGGAGAAGGACGAGGATTTTGCTACTGCATTGTCATGTGCTCCCAAACTTCATACAGATACTGCAGTTTGAAGCAGATCATCGTCCCTCAGGACCCATTCACATCTATCACCCCAACATGCTATCATCGTTATTCTGTACCATCCAACAGAGAAAAATTAAGAACTATAAAAGCTACACTAACTTCATCCAATAGAGAACTCCACAAGATTTTTACTGCATGTCTCTCCTCCCATATATCGAAAATAAATACCGTCTGTGAGCCGGCATCGAGCACATGTAACGATCCTACTAAGTATATAGGTATTGATCCATTGCACAGTCCAGTGTAAAGTCGCTTCGCCTGTACTGAAGGAGGATGACCGTATCCCATAAACTATACAATAAGTCACAAGAGACGCTCCCTATGACCCTGTCTCGTAGTGTGAAACACTGCTTTTTCTGCTGTGACACGCTTTGTACACTGCCATACATTTTGTTTTTCCGCCACGACTTGAAGGCCCATGTCAGGTTCTCAACTAACATTAACATGTTCTGATCCATTGCTTCTCACAGAAAAATAGACATTGCACGGTGTAGCCGCGTAGGATTAGCCAAGCGGTCTGAGGCGTTGCAGTCGGACTGTGCGGCTGGTCCTGGCGGAGGTTCGAGTCCTCCCTCGGGCATGTGTGTGTGTGTGTTTGTCCTTAGGATAATTTAGGTTAAGTAGTGTGTACTCTTAGGGACTGATTACCTTAGCAGTTTAGTCCCATAAGATTTCACAAACATTTGAACATTTTTTTTTCTGTACGGTGTGGATCACGTTGTTACTGGTGCTGCTACAACACACCACACACACTGCGTGATTTTGAATAAAAGACAGTTACAGCATAAGGGAGCTAGAAGTGTTTGGCAGTGTCGTGGAGCGTTTACAAATTGCTGTCCGAAGGTGATTGACGACCTCTACATTTAAACTCATCTGTCACAGTGACGGAATAGGATTCCTGATGTTGCAACCATGCACATGGTCACAGTTTCGGTGCTAGCCACAACCCACAACTTGTTGCCCCTCCACCAAAACACTTTCTCCATCTCAAACAAGCAATGTCAGTCAATCATTATGTGGTAACCAACAGCGTAACATTGGACGGATGAGGTGGAAAAGACACTGTCGATGTACTGTAATAATAATAATAAGCATCACAGTTGATAGCACAAACAATTTTAGCAATTTTACAGTAATTTCAACACCGACCAATGATGCGACAGCATGTTTCCCAATTCCCGTATAATCTCTAAACCATCCCTTCTCTACTTTGCGAGTATCATTGCGAATGTAGACAGATGATTGTGTAGTATGTCCATTCATTGTTAATTCTCGAACATATACATCATCAAAGTGTACCAGACAGCGCTCTGCATATTTGTAGCACCTCGAGCATAGTGCATAATTTACGATCTGTCTCTATGCAGATGGGAGTCACAGAGCATTCTCGCAGTCTTAGGAGAAAATTAGAGACTGAAAGACCCTCTCGCACTGCAGCACAGTTACCGATTTTATCTGCAGCTGACCAGAAGTAGACCGCTACATTCCGCGTCTCGTGAATGAATGGAGCTTGCCGAGTCCTCGCCCATCAAATGCCCAAGATTTCTCCAGACGCGCCCATGTTGAGGAGGTTAGCACCCCTTAGCGGTCGGTAGTAGTTCATCTGAAAGTGCTGTGATGTAATAGCAGACGGTTAAGGAGCACAAGAAACGAGTGGTTTTTATGCATGACGGAGCTCCAGATGGATGGAATTTGAAGCATTGTACGTAAATCAACTTCCCTATTAATTTTAAAGTATTGTTCTAGTGTCTGGGATCAGTACCAGGAGGGTATTGGCAAGAGAGAATATACGCATTCCTAAGGCTACATGGTTCTGCACTTAAAACAGGCTGTAATGTTAGATCGCTTCACTTTCCATCCTACCAGTCATGTGGAATGCAGCGCTGTTAACATTCCAACGTAAGAAATATATCCAGCGCATGACATACATCCTTGCTGCAGCTTTCTCTACGATAAACTATGGTAACAAACTGTAAAATGAAAAAAACTACTTCCTTAAAATATCGATTCTGAGTGATACATGCACAATGTAGCTTTCCAGAGATGTATAGCATCCACTGTTCACATCTGTTCACGGTACGGAAATTATACTATGCTCGCATCAGTCCTATATAAAATGATCGTTAGTAACAGAGAATACCTCTTACAAGGAAACAGATAAACGCATAGCAGCGGCGACCGGCATGTGAAATTATACATCAAGCTGCCACCAACTCTGTAAACAGGACATCTGTCAAGCAGATGTGTACATGGGGATTGCAGTATCCCAAAAACACCCATCGCTAACTTAGAATCATCTTAGTTACGAAAATGAAGTCTCGATTTTATACCCAAGACGCAACAAGGAAATGGAGTACATCGCATAAATCTTCGTTCATTTAGAGGAATGTGTCGAAACAGGACGGTCACATTTCATCACACACGAGCTGGAAGTCCTCTGAAGACGGAGGAGTTTGCTGTTAACGATCGCAAATAGATAGTGCTCGAAGTCAAATACAGAACACGTGGTTGTATACGAGTTGAACGCTGGCTATATCATGTGACTCATGCATCCTGACAGAATAGTGGAAAAAATGGTCAGATGACCTGTACAAACACCTCCCTCCCTCTCTAGAATGCATCATCTGTCTGCCATTAAATCGTACCTCGTTACAGCTCCATCTCAATCGATCGCCCCGTCCACTCTCTGTTATCCTTTAACGCAGATACATGTAAGTTTAGAGGCAGATGGTTCTCTGTTTTCCTTAAAAGCTCCAAATACAGTAGTCAACAAGCGTGTATCACTGTTACCTCAATAGAAATGAAATGATAGTATGGCATTGTTGGCCGAGAGGCCCCATAAGACATACAGAGGATGCTGCCTCAACAGGAGAAAGTAACGGTTTTCCAGGTTCTCTTCGCTTCCGTGTCGATGTTTTCTCACATTCCTCTTGCTGTTGCATGTTCCCATGTACAAGAATTGTTCTGCGCCAACCAGAGGACACGCAATTACTTCCTCAAAAATGTTCAAATGTGTGTGAAATCTTATGGGACTTAACTGCTAAGGTCATCAGTCCCTAAGCTTACACACTACTTAACCTAAATTATCCTAAGGACAAACACACACACCCATGCCCGAGAGAGAACTCGAACCTCCGTCGGGACCAGCCGCACAGTCCATGACTGCAGCGCCCTGGACCGCTCGGCTAATCCCGGACGGTAATTACTTCCTCAATTTCCCTGCATTTCAGCTCATTTTCCCTCAATTTATACAATCTTCCATTATTTCTCGCATTTCTATCGATTTTTTATTCCACTTCGACCAATGCGATCCTGACACAACCTCTCTTTCTGTGTTCTAAAACTGCTTGTAAATGTAGTACAGCTGCCAGTACAGGTGTAGTATAGCACTAAACTCAATTGTACCCAGTCGCCTCCACCCACAATTCCACATTTGCAGTGCATTTGCTCTGTTTCCTGTATGTCTGTGTATGTGCATGTGTCGCGGACAGCTCCCAGGACCTATGTAGGCCCGAATTAGCATGGGGCCGCCAGTGCATCCATACTCCTGGCAGCTTGAGCGTTCCAGTAGACAGAGGATGGCAGGTGGTGCGTTCGCGCGTTGGAGTTCTGTGACGTCAGCATATCACTTAAAGAACTCTAACTGCAGACATGACTTTCACCTGCTAGCTGTCATTGGCAGCGGCTCTGGCTCGCATCAACATTGATGCGTGCGCACGTTGGAGCCTCTGATAAGTCACGGTTGATGACAGTTCGAAAGCGTTTTTATGTGCAATGAGTGTTTGTGCACTGCATTATTTTTGGCTGTTTAAGCATTGTGAGCATGTTTGAATAGGATTACACGGTTTTCCAGGTTCTCTTCGCTTCCATGTCGATGTTTTCTCACATTCCTCTTGCCGTTGCATGTTCCCATGTACAAGAATTGTTCTGCGCCAACCAGAGGACACGCAATTACTTCCTCAAAAATGTTCAAACGTGTGTGAAATCTTATGGGACTTAACTGCTATTTACAGTTATTTTGGCAATTTAAGAGTTCCTTGCTTGTCTCTATGCTGTGCGCTGCATTATTTCGGTAATTTACGTGTTGTCTGCTTGTCTGTACATGAGCGTACTGCATTATTTCGGTGATTTACGAGTAGTTTGTAGGTCTGTATGCTGTGCACTACATTATTTCGGTAATTTACGAGTTTTGAATGTTGGGCTCCATAAGATTCCATTTTCTGCAGCGACCGTGAAATATAAAATTATAAAGAACGTAGCAACCAGTCACGGAAACATAATTTATTTACCTTGTTGCAAATCGATTTCGACTGATATCAGTCATTTCTATCTTTATATCTTTATGATAGAAATCTGCCAATGACCGTACTTCTACTTATGGCATGTATCAGTTAGAAAAATACATTGATGATGACTGATATCAGTTGAAATCGATTTGCAACAAGATAAATAAATTATGTTTATGTGACTGGTTGCTACATTCTTTATAATTTACGAGTTGTTTGCGTGTCTATACATCAGTGTACTGCATTATTTACTAGTAGTTTGGATGTCTGTGTGCTGTGTAGTTTGACCCCAAGCATGTCGCAGCAAGTGTTTTGTATCAGTGTGATAAATGTACTATGTCAAATCCGTTCCTAAATAAATTGCTCCAAAATAAAGTACACTACTTCCTCTCTCCAGCAGCCCAGAATAGGCTGAGTCGTTTTCCCACAATTTTCCCCCTCCAGACCGACATCGTGGATTACGTCAGAGGAGGGACGACGGTGCCCTCTGGGGCAGTAGTGTGTACTAGGTCAGTTGGACTCCAGACCCCTTGTTGAACACACTGGATGGAGCTACTGTCTCAAATTGTTTAAATAAAGACTGTTTAAATAAAGACTTACGTCCATCCTGTCCAGCATAGGCTGAGTCCTTTTCCACCAATTCCTAGGAAGAGGTGCGGTCGGATGACTTAGGTTAGTGGAGGTAGCCAAAGTGCCCTTTTATCCCACTATTTTCTTAGGTTAGTATGGGTAGCCGTGGTGTGTTGCATTATCCTGATGGAATTTGAAGTTCCCACCATTTTCTGGGGGTGACGAGGGGAGTGGGGAGGGGAGGGTGTTAGATTAGTGAAAGCCCAATTGACCTATTTTCCCGCCAAAATTTGAACTTCCTGCCATGACGTCATTGAGACGTTGCCATATCTATCGCCGCCATCTTGGATCCGCCAACTTGAATAGATTTGGCAACAATGAAGAATGGGGCCATATAAACTTTGTTCCACTACTGGTCTAAGGCAGTTAATAGTTTGGAGGTGCAATAACTACTGCTGAATAACTGAAGTGCATATAAATTGCTCTGTTCTGTTGTATCAAACACACGCTCTAATAACAAGCTGTTTACAAGCTTCTTTGATAAACTACGCACAGTACAGCCGGCTCATCGTAAATTCAGGGTTACTCCACGGAGAGTTAAACGCTTATTTCGATATAATGTTCTGTTCTCCTTAAAAGTGATAACTTTTGTTGAAAATTATAATGACATTAATTCATCGAGAATAATAGTTCACTTACATGCCTATCCTTGCCGGTGGCAAGCAAGAAAGCCGTAACTGTTGATCTGGAGGCATCAATAAATCAGATTGCTACTAAAATTTCAAAGTGCAAGTCTGCCTTCATAATCGTAAAATTTAGAGTCTTAGACGGAAGAAAAAAAGTCTAAAGCAGTTATCGTAGAAATCGTTGTGTCCCACATTACTACAGCATTCGCTGAGTGCATAGTTAAGTCCTGCTCGAAGACAGTGCGCCACTGCTTGCTGATCTCCGGTGGCCGGAATCTTTTTACAGCTTCAGGGTATGTGAACGTTACTGACAATGAGCTTCACAGTTTAAGAGACGACTCAGTTCCACTCGGCACTCTACTTTATTATCAGCTTCAGTCTAGGCGACTCGGTGCTCTTTCGACAGGCCGGACGTGAGAAAAAGACTTCTCCTTGCCATACGGTTTGCACCTGTCGAAAGATGACAATTTTTCCTGAAGAAGTTATTACTCTTACAATGACGCTGGAGAAAGTTTAACGTCCCAAATAAAAAACTGTACCTGTAACAGTATAAAACACGTTTTCTCCATCCATGGATGCTCTAGGCAAATTGAAAGAACTTCTCTGTTCCTTGAGTCTGTTCTTTATTAAGCTCTTCTTTGACACAGCGCAGTTAAATTACTTCCATTATCTTATACTGAAACAATCCTTCTAGTACTTCGTCAAGAACGTTTACTTGAAAAATAAGAAAAATCAGTAAACTTGAGTTATGTTTTAAACATAAATGGCACCTGAAATTTAGTTCCAGGACGGAATTTTCTGTTGACCCGACAGTTACTTGCAAAATATTACATCTGTAAACTGTTACTTCGAGAGCCTCTGGAAGAAACGTAAAGTACCTCGTCGAGGCCAAACTATTTTAACGACCAAGAATCTTCGTATTTCTAACGATCGCATCATCGTCTAACACGTGATATCGCAAAAAGAAACTTAGTTTCGTTTCCAATTGTGAAACTAGTTGCACAAGTTTGCACCAGGCTGCCTAGTGGCAGCGTGCTACGATCGTAGGCGCATAAAGCCCGGGGAACCCCCAAGCTGAGTGTGTAGAGGCCACGCGTGTGACGTCACGTGACTCAGCGACTGAGTGTCGCCTACCACCTCTAGCTGTGCTTGACTCTGTTAGCTTCAAAGGAATTTCCGGTTGATGGCGAAGATATTTCGCGACATACTTCTTGAACAACAGGTTTTCGGATTGATGCGCGAAGTCCTTTCAGGACGTTGTTTAAAACATTCTCATTAAAGAGTGTTATACTACCATGCACTAGATACAGTAAATATATGCGCGAAGAGTTTGTATCCACATGTAAGGAAGAGCCTTGTACGTTGAAACACTTTTTAAACTTTTGTCCCTAGCCAGCCCTGTAATAGAAGTTTTTAATAAATTTTCTCACTTTATGTGTACTGCAATCTTTTCTTTTTTTTTAATTAGAAAAATTTCTCCAGAACATTAAGGTTTTTTTAAACGTGAAAAATCGTTCCGAGATAAAACATGGTCGTATCTAGGAACAATGCCTAGGAATTTACTACTCAAATTTAAAATTCAAAAATCGAGAAAATCTTTTGAGTACAGTATTTAATAGTCCATGTGTTACATTATTACTCCTCTGGGCACCAATAATCAGTAAGTGAAATTAAATCAAGAAGAAGCATTACCAAAAACAAGTCACAAGTAAAATATCTTGAAATAGAAGCTATTGGCAACTGACATTAATTTCCAGTTTCAAGAAAGGGAAAATTTTTAAGGCGTTAAAAAATCAAGTTCATTTGCAAATGACACGTGTTGCATCGTAGAGCTTCTCCCATTTCAACGTACAAGATGGTCCAAGACCGACGAAGTCGGTTTAACCGTCCACACGTTGCGTTACCAGTTTTACAAACATACAGAATTTTACGCACCATTAAACTCTGCAACTGAAGAATTAACAATATTCTCAAAATAGTTTCAATATACTCGTGTTACACAGCACTTAAATATGTAGAAATCGTAATATTTACAAACGCTGTACAAAACACAACCTTAAGTGTCCCAACACCAAAAACACTAGGAAATGCCGCAAACTGCTTATGGCGGGATCTAGTGAGATTCTAAAATCAATCACTATCATAAAACATCTATCAGGTGACATCGTTTGTTACTAGGTACACTGTTCTCCAGGAGGAGTACCTTCCCCTCCTCCAGAACGTCCTCTCTGGTTGTAATACTGATTAACTCGCTCGTCCAGTTTTTTCTTCTGTTTGCTACCATCTCGAGGTCGCAAGTCCCTGGGCAGTGTTCGTTTGAGAGATTACACTAATGTACATTCCGTGGAGAAAATTCAATCGTGTATCTGCTATTGAGGATCAATTCCTCCCGCTGAATAGCACCTTCGAGAAAAGCACCTTTTCTGAGCGAATAGCTTTAACTCCCTTTGCTTCTAGGAAAAGCCGTTGCGAACACTCCCTGCTCAGAAATCGCCACACACGACGCAGACTAATCACGAAGATGCTATAATTCGAAGATTCATCTCAGATATGTGACTTACTCAAAGAATTTTTGAGTGATGAATCCCAGCGGACAGCGTCAGTCCAGTAGAATGAAATATACTCCACGATAATTGGAAATGACGTTTTCGATATACTTATATTACGTTTGGGATATTTATGTAAAAACAAACGTATTTTACGTGGCTTTTTACCGAATACCAAACTAAGCGACTCATTGATTGAATCACTAAGAGGTCTATTCAGTAGGAGCGGAAATAAAATTTCCGTCCACATCGTGATTAAGATTCTGTGTCATTTCTCTGAAGGATAATGGATCTGTGTGTTACTGAACAGGACTACATTTGATACCTCATACATCCTTGTTCACAAGGAGGGTTATATATATAAGTTTTAAGCAGAGCGTTTGAAAAGAAGATGGACAAAATTCGGTTACATTATTCCACATGTTCAAAACATTTTTTTTGTGTTACCACCTGTCTCAGAAACAAAGGCTGATTTGGTAATGATGAAATAATTAGTATAATAACTAAATGTTGTTGAGAGGTACTTCGAAGTACATAAAACTGGTTACTTAATCTATTAATAGTGCAATTTTACCAGACAAATTTCAATATATCGTTGTAAAGCCATTTCACAAAACAGGAGATAGACATTAGAAAAGAACGACCGATTTATTTCATTATTACTGCTATTTTCCAATGTTTTGGTGGCGGCCATGTACAATAGAATTCATGAACACTAAGTATCAAACAGTTTGGATTTTAAAAAAAGATGGTATGCTAGAATCAATAAATCACTATTTATCACCGTTGGAAATATTTTATGATTTGGCTACGACTTTTGATTATTTAAAACATAATGTGGTCTACTAATGCAAAAGTAACAAATTTAGGGACAAAGGTCACAGAAGGTCTGTAGATTCTGCCTTACTGGCAAGCTGTTGTGATATAGCTGCAAAATGTCCATCTACAGTTGCAGTAACCTCACTGAAAATTTCAGCTGCCGACAGGTGTTGTGACATACCTCGATGGGGACAGCTTAAAATGTGTGCCCCGACCGGGACTCGGACACGGGATCTTCTGCTAACATGGCAGACGCTCCATACATCTGAGCCACCGAGGACACAGACGAATAGCGCGACTGTAGGGACTTATCCCTTGCACGCTTCCAGTGAGACCCACATTCCCAAATGTCCACAATCTACATACGAAATGTTCTTAATAGATATTTGCCCATCCACTCATTACTCACGCCAACTAAGGTGACGATTCCCGTATGAGTTCGGGCAACCTGTGCGCATTCGCACAGACGAAGGTCAATGGCCGGGTAGCCTTTTTAATCACATATGAAGATAGTAGCTGTTTCCAAAGAACAGATACCATTGATGACCGTGCAGCTTGTCTAGAATAAATGGTAATTAATTGAAACCCTCAGCTGCCGACTACCTTCAGGCGCGTTATTCACCTGTGCCATCGGTGGCTCAGATGGATTGAGCGTCTACCATGTAAGCAGGAGATCCCGGGTTCGAGTCCCGGTCGGGGCACACATTTTCAGCTGTCTCCGTCGAGGTATATCAACAACACATGTCCGCAGCTGAGGGTTTCAAAATTATCATTTATTATAGACAAGCTGCACGGTCATCATGGTATCTGTTCTTTGGGATCAGTTACTGTCTTCATAGGAGACTGAGTGTCTCATTTCCATGTTGGTCGCGCAACTACAAAAGGTAAAGTCTGCGACGCAGGGCCATGACTGGACCATCGGTCTTACTGCAGGTGGAATGCAGCTTTTCTACTCAAGGCGGCACTAGGAGGTGGGGGGGGGGGGGGGCTGTCAGACCGTGTTAAATGTATTGTAGGTAAACGGTGAATTCATGACTATATTAAAAAACTTTGTTTGCTAACTCCTTCTAATCCATTTACCTGAAATTTCACAGAAAGCCTTAAAATTAACTTTTCTGATTACTTTGTGATTAATAGTGTGCTGTAATACAATAATATTTCACAAATTTAACTAAGTTTGTGTTTCAAAAAAATGTCTGTCCTTTACTGGTCTGCATCCGAGAGTTCCTTCATTGTGGAATACACTACAAAAGGTAATGTTCTGAATGTAATAACTTTTTTTCAGTGGCTCTTCTGCCAGGTGAGAGAAATTTCTGTCGTATTGGCAGTGAATGATTGTTTTGTAGATTTTAAATGTAGGTACTTATTTTTCAACGTAATCCATACGTCGCTGTGTTTTGTCCATCTCTTTCCCTGTTACAAGATCCCACCCTTCCAGTGCTGTTGTGATATAGCTGCAAAATGTCCATCTACAGTTGCAGTAACCTCACTGAAGTCAAAAGTTTCCCAGCTACAAATTCCATTAGATATGGCAATAATTAGAAATCCGAGAGTGCCAAATGGTGTGAATACAGACCTTTCCTCGCCTAATTCTTAAATTTCTTTGGGTGGAGACTAGTACCGAATGACTACTTTATTCTTTGGAAGGCAATGGGCAGGTAGGATCCCTTTACGTTCCAGAAAATACTGGCCACGTCTTTTGCAGTATAAAATGGACGACACTTTCTCTCGTTCAGGGTCACCAGTTTTCACCCGCTATATCACTTTGCTTCATTTCTTATTGCATGATCGCCGGCCGAAGTGGCCGTGCGGTTAAAGGCGCTGCAGTCTGGAACCGCAAGACCGCTACGGTCGCAGGTTCGAATCCTGCCTCGGGCATGGATGTTTGTGATGTCCTTAGGTTAGTTAGGTTTAACTAGTTCTAAGTTCTAGGGGACTAATGACCTCAGCAATTGAGTCCCATAGTGCTCAGAGGCATTTATTGCATGATCTGGAAGAGAGTTAGGGCGAATCTCGGATCGATGTTTGTGTCTCGACGTTCTTCGACAGTGCATGGGAACGTAGTGAATACGACACTGCACTGGGGAAATCCGTGTTTGAAATCCCCGTTGAGCTACTCAGATTTAGATTTTTTGTGGTTTCAGTGAAATACTTAAGGCAAATGACAGTATTCTTCCTCAATTTCTACTGCTCCTCGCACTGCAATCTCCTCGTCGTCGAAGGCAAGTTAAACCCTAATCTTCCTTTCTTCCTGGACCATTCTGTTTCGTATGAACTTGTCACTTTTCAGCAGATCTGATCTAGTACCACCCATTTGCTGTAAAAAATTACAATCCTTTATCTATTTTTCTACGGTGAATATTTCAACTGACTTTGTGAATTATATTTTCGTTCCCATGGTTTCATAAAATCTGTTCATAAGGTAGTCCCACGCCATGTAAGTTTTACAGTTGTGTAAAAAAGGTGGAGCTTCTGTCGTCATTTTACACTGCACCATACAAAAACGGTAAAATAGAATTATGTGACGAGCATCGTTGAGAGAAGAGACAGTGTGGAGAAGAACTGAGTACACATGAAGGGAATCGAAGAGACCTGGCCCCGAAATATCGTGAACTACGGTTCGAAGTATTTTTCTGTTAGGCACCTCCCACCCCCTACCCCATACTAAAAAAAAACTCTGGTAATGCGTGTACACGTTCATTAAAGAATAAGTTTTATGTTAACACAGTGTATGTCAGTTCTTCCGTTAGGTCTGCTGGACTGAAACTCCAAACTGCAGTGTTAGCTCGTGGTGAGTTCCAACATTACTATCCTTGAAGTTTCAACAACAGCCTTGTAGAAGGCCAGAGCGCTAGCATCGCTGCAGGAGGCGTCATGGCTGCGAATGTAATAGTACATGTCTGTCACTTGTCCAAAAATGGCCGTGGAACAGCGAGGCAACGTAAGTTTTTGTGACGTTTCGTGTTTGTGGGCGAGAATTCGTCGAGTTCGACCCGAATACCGAGAGGCAGCTTTCTGGCCGCTCCTCCACAACAACGCCCCGACCCACAGAGTGTAAACCGTGCGCGAGTTTTTGGCCAGCAAATGGATCACCCGCCATATTTGGCCCTAGTCGACTTCTGGTTGTTCTCCGAGTTGAGGTTGCCAATGAAAGGACACCGTTACGACGCAGTTAAGGACATCCAAGACGACTGTACTGCAGTACTAAATACGATTCCAAAAAAGGACTGTTTCAAAACACTTTTAAAATGATTTCACATTTGTTTTGATTCAGGGGGAGACTATATTGAATAAACACAGTAATTTTGTGAAAACTATTCATGATTTTTATTTTTCATAACCATAGTCCAAACGGAACAAGGACACACTGTAATTCGACAGTTAAGACCAGGTTTTCATTCAAAACTATTGAAAATACGATTTTCATCGTATTTTTGAAAGGTATGTGTGTTTAGAATATGGGGACGAAAAGGTTTTGTAATCCATGTCTTACAGGAGCTTCTAAAGCCCATTGTTCGAAGCAATGCCACGGTCGCCGTGGTATGCTCTCAGCCGGAGACGCGTGGCTCAGGTAGAAGGCTTGTCCCGCCGTGACGCAATGATTTCTGTTGCAGTATGCATGCAAACATATTCGCCAAAAAAGCTGACGGACAACGTGTGTAGGCTGCTGAACGCAGCATAACCAGCTCGGCTTTTTTTTGCCAAGAAGAACGAAGGAATTGCTCTCCAGCAACAGTTCCAGTTGGAGAAGGTGTTGATATACGGCCCTGGAATTGCAGAGTAAGATACGAAAACACTTTTTTGGTCATTTTCTGGTCAAAATTGGTCGAAACATAATTTTTGGTCCGCATATTGGGTAGCCATTTTCAATTTTCAAAAGCTAACTTTAGATTTGTTTTCAGTGAAACCAAAAATATATAACAACATATAGTTTTTATGCAAATTGAATAATACATACAAAGGTCTTCCCTAAACTACACTCCTGGAAATTGAAATAAGAACACCGTGAATTCATTGTCCCAGGAAGGGGAAACTTTATTGACGCATTCCTGGGGTCAGATACATCACATGATCACACTGACAGAACCACAGGCACATAGACACAGGCAACAGAGCATGCACAATGTCGGCACTAGTACAGTGTATATCCACCTTTCGCAGCAATGCAGGCTGCTATTCTCCCAAGGAGACGATCGTAGAGATTCTGGATGTAGTCCTGTGGAACGGCTTGCCACGCCATTTCCACCTGGCGCCTCAGTTGGACCAGCGTTCGTGCTGGACGTGCAGACCACGTGAGACGACGCTTCATCCAGTCCCAAACATGCTCAATGGGGGACAGATCCGGAGATCTTGCTGGCCAGGGTAGCTGACTTACACCTTCTAGAGCACGTTGGGTGGCACGGGATACATGCGGACGTGCATTGTCCTGTTGGGACAGCAAGTTCCCTTGCCGGTCTAGGAATGGTAGAACGATGGGTTCGATGACGGTTTGGATGTACCATGCACTATTCAGTGTCCCCTCGACGATCACCAGTGGTGTACGGCCAGTGTAGGAGATCGCTTCCCACACCATGATGCCGGGTGTTGGCCCTGTGTGCCTCGGTCGTATGCAGTCCTGATTGTGGCGCTCACCTGCACGGCGCCAAACACTCATACGACCATCATTGGCACCAAGGCAGAAGCGACTCTCATCGCTGAAGACGACACGTCTCCATTCGTCCCACCATTCACGCCTGTCGCGACACCACTGGAGGCGGGCTGCACGATGTTGGGGCGTGAGCGGAAGACGGCCTAACGGTGTGCGGGACCGTAGCCCAGCTTCATGGAGACGGTTGCGAATGGTCCTCGCCGATACCCCAGGAGCAACAGTGTCCCTAATTTGCTGGGAAGTGGCGGTGCGGTCCCCTACGGCACTGCGTAGGATCCTACGGTCTTGGCGTGCATCCGTGCGTCGCTGCGGTCCGGTCCCAGGTCGACGGGCACGTGCACCTTCCGCCGACCACTGGCGACAACATCTATGTACTGTGGAGACCTCACGCCCCACGTGTTGAGCACTTCGGCGGTACGTCCACCCGGCCTCCCGCATGCCCACTATACGCCCTCGCTCAAAGTCCGTCAACTGCACATACGGTTCACGTCCACGCTGTCGCGGCATGCTACCAGTGTTAAAGACTGCGATGGAGCTCCGTATGCCACGGCAAACTGGCTGACACTGACGGCGGCGGTGCACAAATGCTGCGCAGCTAGCGCCATTCGACGGCCAACACCGCGGTTCCTGGTGTGTCCGCTGTGCCGTGCGTGTGATCATTGCTTGTACAGCCCTCTCGCAGTGTCCGGAGCAAGTATGGTGGGTCTGACACACCGGTGTCAATGTGTTCTTTTTTCCATTTCCAGGAGTGTATAAACAGATATTTCTCGAGAAACGATTTTTCAGAACTGCGTACAATATAAAATAAAAACGGTTCGACCTATTAACTTCTACCTTTGGCCCCCGAAAAATAAACATTTTTCTTAGGAGCTTATACTTTTGATATACGATATTAACTGTTTTTTGTAATTCCCTAAAGAGTGACCAAAACAGTCAAAAATCGAACTCAAAAGTGCGAGTTAGAATCATATCATTAAATTTAATGTACTATCGACTGATATTATCCATTTTTTATTTCAGATACCTCCTGAGGGACTACTTCAATCTCGCAGGCCCTTCAGCAAACCAGAATTGTATTGAAAATCTAAAAGATCAAAGTATGACCTGTCAAAATCCCCAAACAGATTCATTGTATGTCATTTCATTGTCTCAAAAAAATTTCCAAACTCTGCCTATTTCTTGCTCATTTGAATGAGAACCTGGCCTTAAGTTATTCATACCAAGCCACGCGTGATTCTAGAACAACCATACGCATTCCGTGCAGAGAGATGTTCCATTCTCATGAGAAGTTACTGCCAAAAATCCCCACTTCATCTACAAATCAACGCTCAATCTCTTCCTCGTTATGTTGAAATGGCTCTGAGCACTATGGGACTTAACTTCTGAGGCCATCAGTCCTCTAGAACTTAGAAGTACTGAAACCTAACTAACCTAAGGACATCACACACATCCATGTCCGAGGCAGGATTCGAACCTGCGAACGTAGCGGTCTTGCGGTTCCAGACTGCAGCGCCTAGAACCGCTCGGCCACCACAGCCGGCTCATCGTTATGTAGCGCAGTTCATTTCGTGTAAATACTAATTTTCGACATTATTTCCGCGTGTGGAACGTTGTCATCGATGGCGTGATGATATAACTGAACAGATGACATAACTCATGACGTTTACGTCGATTAATTTCCCCTGAGGAAAACGACAGGTATGGTAATCGAAATATTGTTTTATTCACTTCGGCTGCTGTTTGAATGAGAGGTCAGGATTTGTTGTTAAGGACTGAGTGAGAAGGAGCAAGTGCGTTCTCCTCGTCTTGTCGCGTTCTGCCAGTGTTTCCTGCGCTGGCATCACCTGCGCGCTAGCTTCGTGCGCTGTGCGCTTATTGCCACTACACCTAACCACACTTAATCAGTGACAGCGATCCGTTCTCATACACAAATTAAGACAGAAAGCTGTAGTTAAACGCCAACAATAAAAATGATTTCAGCAATATTCGACGGGCTGTTGCGGAATACTACTCGTAAGGAAACTAAATACTATAGTTGAATATCAGATTTAGTTTTCGTATCTATCATTAACATTTCTTACAGTCAACACTGAAAGACTACTACATCATAAATCTTCTAAGAACAAATTGTTCATTATAGCACACATACTGGGTCAGTGTCCGCCTGCTTAGCTCAGTGGTAACGTGTTTGCCTCCCATGCAGCGGCCCCGGGTTCGATTCCCGGCCGTGTTGGAGATTTTCTCTGCTCGTGCAATGGGTGCTGTGTTGACCCCATCATCATTTCAACCTCATCACCGGCACGCAAGTCGTCCAATGTGGCGTCGGCTGAAATAAGAATTGCATTTGGCAGCCGAATTTCCCCAGATGGGGCCTCCCCGCCAACAATGCCATACGATTATTTCCTTTCATTGTGTCACTCACATCGGCAGAAATTTCCTCGATAGAAAGAGAGATATATTTTGGTAGGTAATGTGAAATAAGCTGGCCTGTCTCTTCGACAAGACACGTGCTTCACAGAGAAAGAATCTTACATGAATCTGTTGAACGATTTCTACATTCTATATTCTTTACTACAGCAGCTGTAGCCCATGTAATTTTTCGTTTGTACTGAGCGTAATTATTATGATAATTCTGGTTGAATTACTTATTGACATATATTGTACCTTAAAATTTCAGCCAAATTTTTTATGAGTACCGTTGCTCTTTTAACAAGGGTTTAGTCAACAACCAATATGTCGTATCATTTATTTTCGTCTGTAGGCATGCAGATAGCACCATTTTCCAGGTCTTACACACTAGTCATATTTTCAAGAAAATGAGTTGAAACTGGAACCTAGTTAAGTCATATGGACGAACACTCAAGTCCAAATCTTGTGACAGTACTATATTGCATGTCACGTTTTTCCGCCTGTCCTCTGCTCAAGCCTGTCTGTGCACAACACAGTCGCTGCTTTTTCTAGCTTTTTCCGCTGTCGGTACTTTCATAGTATACTAAAGACAACGGTAAAGTTCGAAACTGCGTGTACACCTTTTTTTCTGTGCGCAACAGGCGGAATCTGAAATTGTCCAAAATCTACGTGTATCTTCCCGCACCACTTCTCGGACAAGTTTCGCAAAAGGTAGAATATGTTGACAAAGAACCGAGAATCGGAGACTTCTAGCAGACCAAACCTATGTGCCGGATCATGACCCGAACCAGGGACCTATGCTTTTCATTCGCAAGTGCTCTACCTGTTGAGCTATTCAAGCACGACTCACAACCCGCCCACACAGATTTATCTCTGCCAGTACCCTAACTCATCTCCATCTTCCAAAGGTCTGAGGTTCGGGTCTCGGCCACGCACACAATTTGAATCTCCCACGAAATTCTAAATCAGCGCACCTGTTTGACTGTGATCCGTCGATTAACTCGGATGAGTGTCAGGAAAATTGGGAGATCGGAAGGTTTGAGCTGCGATGATGACAGGCGCCTCGCCCAGCGACTCACCGTGCTTTTGTTCACTGCCAAGTGTCCGTAGACATTCTGCAAGTTCCTATGAAAATCTACGAGGTATACCTACGATGCTGTGGTTTTCCGCCGAAAGAAACTCAGTAACAGCTCTCTGCTTGGAACGCACCTCCGTTACAGACGCCATTTTGAAGGCTACGAATAGAGTCGCCAACTATCGGAACTTCATGGAACTATAGGGACTGAAGCTTGAATATTCAGAGATGATCCACAAAATATTCCGCACTTTTTTCAACCGAAATTGGCAGAGAAAAAACGTTTGCATTTCTCAATGAACGCGCCTCGTATCAACATGCCGCTACAGGACGCGTTCGAGTTTCATGCATGACGCCGGGTGGCCGACGCTCCACTCTGTTCAGTACAGTATGTATTTCGATAGTACGTAAAGTCGCAAAAAGTAAAATTTCTAGCGTTGATCTAGATATTGTACCTGATCTTCTGTACACTGTTGTCAACTCGATCAAGAAATACGAATGAATACACAGCACTGCGGCCTGATTGCGCTAAACATAATGGAGCGAGTGGCCGCCGCCGGCCGCGTGGCGTCAGCGTGTTAAAGGAAGATAACTCGAATGTGAATCAAATGATAATTAAATCAAAACCCTAAGCTGTCGACAGGCGTTGATATATATCAACGGGGACGGTTGAAAATGTGTGTCCCGACCGGGACTCTAACCCGGGACCTCCTGCTTACATCTATCTGAGCCACCGAGGGAACAGAGGACAGTGCGACTGCAAGGATTTATCCCTTGCACGCCTCCCGTGAGACCTACATTCCCAACATAATGTCCACATACTACATTCGTAGTGCCCCTGCCCATTACTCCCGGCAGACAATCTTACAGAGTCCCATAGGAGTTCGGCAGTGTCCGAAAGAACAGATACCATCTTCATATAGTTACGGCTAACCGGCCATTGACCTTCTTCTTTTGTGCTGGATGCATACGCATTGCCCGAACTCTTATGGGACCCGATAAGATTGTCTGCCGTGAGTAATGAGTGTAATGGGCAGGGGCACTACGAATGCAGTGTGTGGACATTAAGTTGGGAATGTGGGTCTCACGGGGAGCGTGAAAGGAATAAATCCCTGCAGTCGCACTATCCTCTGTGCCCTCGGTGGCTCAGATGGATAGAGCGTCTGCCATGTAAGTAGGAGATCCCGGGTTCGAGTCCCGGTCGGGGCACACATTTTCAACTGTCCCCGTTGATGTACATCAACACCTGTCGACAGCTTAGGGTCTTGATTTAATTATCATTCCATTCTAAGAGAAATGGTTCAAATGGCTCTGAGCACTATGGGACTCAACATCTGAGGTCATCAGTCCACTATAACTTAGAACGACTTAAACCTAACTAACCTAAGGACATCACACACATCCATGCCCGAGGCAGGATTCGAACCTGCGACCGTAGCGGTCGCACGGTTCCAGACTGAAGTGCCCAGAACCTCATTCTAAGAGAGCTACATGGTCACCGATGGTATCTATTCTTTCCGACATGTCCGAAAGAACAGATACCATCTTCATATACGAATATGAGTAATTCCTTCTTGCACTACGTATTCATAATGGGTGACAGTCGAACAGCCTGTTAGCTCTACTCGAACAGTTTGAAGTTTTGCGGCATCATACAACTTGTATTACCTGTAAATCTTAGAGTTGCCTTTAGTCGTCTAGACTGAAGAAGTTGTTCACAAGATGTACGAGTGGCATTCAATAAGTAATGCAACACATATTTTTATCAACCAGTTTCGGATGAAAAAATTCGGAATTTGTCCTGGATCATCGTGGAATACTCCTGCTTCAGCTTCCATAATTTCACGATGTTCCGATAGGTGGCGGCACTATACGTAGCCTTCAAAATGGCGTCTGTAATGGAGAGGCGTTCCAGGCAGAGAGCAGTCATTTAGTTTCTTTTGGTAGAAAACCAGAGCATCCCAGATATTCAGATATACAAAGGTACTTGAAGAATTCCTATGGAGATCTGGAAGTGAGCAAAAGCGCAGTGAGTCGTAGGGCGAGGTGTCTGTCATCATCGCAATAAGGTCCGACCTCCCGCGTGCCGGCCGCCAGCATACAGTTGTGACTCCTGCAGTGTTGGAACGTGCGGACACTCTCATTCGAAGTGATCGATGAATGACAATCGGACACCTCGCTCCTCAAGAGAACGTCTGTTGATAGCGCTGACACACTCGTCCAATAGTCTGGTACTCAGAGGCGTGTGCTACCCTAGGGCCATCGTACTGGAAGGAGATCATGTTGAAAAATGGGGTTTAGAAGCCAAAAGAGTGGGGAATAACATGGCATCAAATCAGACTGCTTTCAGATAAAAAAAAAGTGTTGCACTGCTTACTGAACGCCCCTCGTAGAACTCCGAGTCGATATAGAATTCACCCAGTCGGTAAGCATGTACAAGAATGGAAATCAGTAATCGCTTGATTAAAGGCATTATAAAGCCCGCACACTGTGATCGCTTGATCACTTCACCATCTGATCATGCGCCTACGGAGTTGAAGAATAAGGTGAACAGTTCAGAGCACAGCTGAATGGAAGTGGGGAACATGTTGACTCCACTACCAAGAATGACTGTAGCTGCACACTCACATACAGAAATTTTAAAAACTTATCCAGTAGATTAAGCTTTCATTGGTTACTTATACTGCTGGAAATAAATAACGAATTAAAGTGCTAACAAAGAAGATTGTTTGCTCCAAATATTACTACTAGTTTTCAAACAAAACAGCAACCAATCCAACTGGACAAGTCTCAGTTAAAAATAGATTACTTGTAGGTATAGTGATGGCATACATATTCTATAATTACAGGTGCTCCGTGATTACATAACTCCGCAAGTCCCTAAAAACACTGCAGTTTTACTGCTAACGATGAAATTTGCTTAGTATGATGCCCGTGGTCTAGGGGTAGCGTCTTTGATTCATAATCAAAACTTCTTCGGTCCCGGGTTCGATCCCCGCCACTGCCTAAATTTTGATAAATAATCAGCATTGGCGGCCGAAGACTTCCGGCATAAGAAGTCAGCCTCATTCTGCCAACGGCCTTGTCAAAGAGGGCGGAGGACCGGATAGAGGTTCAGGGCACTCTCTTGTCCTAGGGGTGGGAAATTGCCCCTAAAGGCGGAAGAATCAGCAATGATCAACGACATGAGGATGCAGAAGGCAATGGAAACCACTGCATTAAAGACACGCAACGTGTATCCACAGGACATGTGGCCTATAATTGAAGAAGTGTCATGATGATTTCTCCATTGGCAAAAGATTCCGCAATAGTCCCCCATTCGGATCTCCGGGAGGGGACTGCCAAGGGGGAGGTTACAATGAGAAAAAGGTTGAATAAACAACGAAAGGATAACGTTCTGCGAGTCGGGGCGCGGAATGTCAGAAGCTTGAACGTGTTAGGGAAACTAGAAAATCTGAAAAGGGAAATGCAAAGGCTCAATCTAGATATAGTAGGGGTCAGTGAAGTGAAGTGGAAGGAAGACAAGGATTTCTGGTCAGATGAGTATCGGGTAATATCAACAGCAGCAGAAAATGGTAAAACAGGTGTAGGATTCGTTATGAATAGGAAGGTAGGGCAGAGGGTGTGTTACTGTGAACAGTTCAGTGACCGGGTTGTTCTAATCAGAATCGATAGGAGACCGACACTGACAACGATAGTTCAGGTATACATGCCGACGTCGCAAGCTAAAGATGAACAGATAGAGAAAGTGTATGAGGATATTGAAAGGGTAATGCAGTATGTAAAGGGGGACGAAAATCTAATAGTCATGGGCGACTGGAATGCAATTGTAGGGGAAGGAGTAGAAGAAAAGGTTACAGGAGAATATGGGCTTGGGACAAGGAATTAAAGAGGAGAAAGACTAATTGAGTTCTGTAACAAGTTTCAGCTAGTAATAGCGAATACCCTGTTCAAGAATCACAAGAGGAGGAGGTATACTTGGAAAAGGCCGGGAGATACGGGAAGATTTCAATTAGATTACATCATGGTCAGACAGAGATTCCGAAATCAGATACTGGATTGTAAGGCGTACCCAGAAGCAGATATAGACTCAAATCACAATATAGTAGTGATGAAGAGCAGGCTAAAGTTCAAGACATTAGTCAGGAAGAATCAATACGCAAAGAAGTGGGATACGGAAGTACTAAGGAATGACGAGATACGTTTGAAGTTCGCTAACGCTATAGATACAGCAATAAGGAACAGCGCAGTAGGCAGTACAGTTGAAGAGGAATGGACATCTCTAAAAAGGGCCATCACAGAAGTAGGGAAGGAAAACATAGGTACAAAGATGGTAGCTGCGAAGAAACCATGGGTAACAGAAGAAATACTTCAGTTGATTGATGAAAGGAGGAAGTACAAACATGTTCCGGGAAAATCAGGAATACAGAAATACAAGTCGCTGAGGAATGAAATAAATAGGAAGTGCAGGGAAGCTAAGACAATATGGCTGCAGGAAAAATGTGAAGACATCGAAAAAGATATGATTGTCGGAAGGACAGACTCAGCATACAGGAAAGTCAAAACAACCTTTGGTGACATTAAAAGCAACGGTGGTAACATTAAGAGTGCAACGGGAATTCCACTGTTAAATGCAGAGGAGAGAGCAGATAGGTGGAAAGAATACATTGAAAGCCTCTATGAGGGTGAAGATTTGTCTCATGTGATAGAAGACGAAACAGGAGTCGATTTAGAAGAGATAGGGGATCCAGTATTAGAATCGGAATTTAAAAGAGCTTTGGAGGACTTACGGTCAAATAAGGCAGAAGGGATAGATAACATTCCATCAGAATTTCTAAAATCATTGGGGGAAGTGGCAACAAAACGACTATTCACGTTGGTGTGTAGAATATATGAGTCTGGCGACATACCATCTGACTTTCGGAAAAGCATCATCCACACAATGCCGAAGACGGCAAGAGCTGACAAGTGCGAGAATTATCGCACAATCAGCTTAATAGCTCATGCATCGAAGCTGCTTACAAGAATAATATACAGAGGAATGGAAAAGAAAATTGAGAATGCGCTAGGTGACGATCGGTTTGGCTTTAGGAAAAGTAAAGCGACGAGAGAGGCAATTCTGACGTTACGGCTAATAATGGAAGCACGGCTAAAGAAAAATCAAGACACTTTCATAGGATTTGTCGACCTGAAAAAAGCATTCGACAATATAAAATGATGCAAGCTGTTCGAGATTCTGAAAAACGTAGGGGTAAGCTATAGGGAGTGACGGGTCATATACAATATGTACAACAACCAAGAAGGAATAATAAGAGTGGACGATCAAGAACGAAGTGCTTGTATTAAGAAGGGTGTAAGACAAGGCTGTAGCCTTTCGCCCCTACTCTTCAATCTGTACATCGAGGAAGCAATGATGGAAATAAAAGAAAGGTTCAGGAGTGGAATTAAAATACAAGGTGAAAGGATATCAATGATACGATTCGCTGATGACATTGCTATCCTGAGTGAAAGTGAAGAAGAATTAAATGATCTGCTGAACGGAATGAACAGTCTAATGAGTACACAGTATGGTTTGAGAGTCAATCGGAGAAAGACGAAGGTAATGAGAAGTAGTAGAAATGAGAACAGCGAGAAACTTAACATCAGGATTGATGGTCACGAAGTCAATGAAGTTAAGGAATTCTGCTACCTAGGCAGTAAAATAACCAATGACGGACGGAGCAATGAGGACATCAAAAGCAGACTCGCTATGGCAAAAAGGCATTTCTGGCCAAGAGAAGTCTACTAATATCAAATACCGGTCTTAATTTGAGGAAGAAATTTCTGAGGATGTACGTGTGGAGTACAGCATTGTATGGTAGTGAAACATGGACTGTGGGAAAACCGGAACAGAAGAGAATCGAAGCATTTGAGATGTGGTGCTATAGACGAACGTTGAAAATTAGGTGGACTGATAAGGTTAGGAATGAGGAGGTTCTATGCAGAATCGGAGAGGAAAGGAATATGTGGAAAACACTGATAAGGAGAAGGGACAGGATGATAGGACATCTGCTAAGACATGAGGGAATGACTTCCATGGTACTAGAGGGACCTGTAGAGGGCAAAAATTGTAGAGAAAGACAGAGATTGGAATACGTCAAGCAAATAATTGAGGACGTAGGTTGCAAGTGCTACTCTGAGATGAAGAGGTTAGCACAGGAAAGGAATTCGTGGCGGGCCGCATCAAACCAGTCAGTAGACTGATGACCACAAAAAAAAAAAAAATGAATAAAGTTGCCTAATAATTTGTAAATCAATTGTACAAGAATGCATACCGTAATTACTGAACTTTTAAAGAGTTTGCGCGCAATGTTGCAATACGTCTTCACTTATTTAATGTTTCCTTAAACAATTAGAGCTTTTGATGTTGTTATTAGTTTGCTCTTTCAGGTTATTCTTTGAAAACACATGTCAAGACAAAAATAATGAACCAACGCTGATATTAAGAACAGCATGCGAGAAAGAGATAAAATTACAAAGCGAAATAAAAAGACATAAAGTATTTACAAGAGAATAGAGCCAGGTGTTTGCTTTGGAGTTAAAATGAGCTTTAATAGGTTATATGTAATGGTAGAGTACACTGAAATCCTGTCCCTTCTGAAAACTAAAACGTTTTTAAGATTAATTTTAATTGTACTTAAATGGTTTACAGATTGCTTCATTCATAAAATTATTCTCTTGACGTTTAATGTTAAACATAAAAACATAATATTAACAAAAAAATATTTTTAAATCAATTTCCATAAAATACGCATAGACAGAGAATCAAGTATTGCTTTATAATTGGGCGAAAAAATTATAAAACAAAGTAAACAATAATGTTGGAGCATTACAGACCTGCCCGAGTTCCCTTTAAGCCTTTTTGTAGGAAATGCATGAAACCTAAATCAGGATAGCAGGAAACAGATTTGAGAAACACCCCCACACACCCACACCCACCCCCACACCCCCACACCCACATACCACCCCCCCCCCCCCCCCCACACACACACACACACACGCGAGTTTCGCTGGGTTAAATTGAGCGCTCAGCATAACTACTACGCCAATTGCATGTCGCTTTGTTGATCGACAGTACATACATATCAATAACAATTATCTGAGGTTTAATGTTGGAGGAGAATATAGGGACTTTCAGTTGCAGCTACAAGATCCGTTATGAAAGCCCTAAGCAAACGTTACGTACGAAATAATTTTTGATTCGCCGCATCTGTACCATCACTGCATTTGTATGGTTGATTAATGGTATTTGAGAGCTGCTGAAATGACCTGCTTATTTATATTATTGGAATATAGTTTATGTGGAAGTATGCAGTATGTTGAGCACCACTTCATGAACCGATAATTCTTATCATGTTTAAGTAACGAAGGTCGTATCTAAAATACTGCCTGCCTATATTTTCACATTTTACACTGAGTGTTCGAATAGCAAAATCACTTTGGTTAAATCACAATTTTCGGGTGTTTTTAAGACAACCGTACTTCAACATATAATCACAGAACAGGCAGAATGAATTATCTTTGTGAGGTTAGGACATTTTGACCGAAGAAACATGCACCAAGTGGTAGCAGTTTCTCCCCACCTGTGATATTAACAACACTGAAATCTGACGTGGTAGACGCGTGGTAATATCTCATTCCCGTAGCGAAAGGAGCCGAAACACTGTAGAACCCAGCCAAATGTTATTTATATATGTACTTATTTACACGTCAGGTTCCGTAGGACCAAAATAAGGAGCAATTCTCCTAGGTCATGGAACGTGTCAGTAAATGAAATTACAACGCAAAATTAATAACAGAAAGAAATAAAATGTTTATGAACCCAAAAAAAGTCAAGCCATAGATTTAAGTAAACGCAATCAGCAATTCAACATAGGAATCAGCTTAATTTTTCAAGTAACTCCTCGACAGTATAGCAGGAGCGTCCCAAGAGGAAACTCTTCAGTTTCGATTTGAAAGCACGTGGACTACTGCAAAGATTTTTGAATTCTTGTGGTAGCTTATTGAAAATGGATGCAGCAGTATGCTGCACACCTTTCTGCAAAGTACTTAAGTAAGTCCGATAAAGGTGCAGGTTTGATTTCTGCCGAATATTAACTGAGTGAAAGCTGCTTATTCTTTGGAATAAGCTGATGTTGTTCGCGAACTTACACCAGTTATTGCCAGAACCGCCCGTTTTTGAGCCAAAAATATCCTTTTAGAATGGAAATAGTTACCCCAGAATATAATACCATACGACATAAGCGAATGAAAATAAGCAAAGCAGACTAATTTTCGTGTCGAACGATCACTTACTTCAGATACTGTTCGAATAGTAAAAATGGCAACATTAATTCTTTGAACAAGATCCTGAACGTGGGCTTTCCACGACATTTTACTATCTATCTGAAAACCTGGAAATTTGAACTGTTCAGTTTCACTAATCATATGGCCATTCTGTGAAATTGAACTGTTGAGTTTTGTTGAATTGTATGTTAGAAACTATAAAAACTGTCTCTTACTGTGATTTAGCCAAGCCAGGAACTTATGTCATGCACTATTTGAAACAGAGCCATTGTTGGACACAACATCCTTACTACCAAGGTACTGTCATCAGCAAACAGAAATATTTTAGAGTTACCCGTAATACTAGAGGGCATATCATTTATAGAAATAAGGAACCGGAGTGGCCCCAATACTGATCCTTTGAAGCATTCCCTCCCCCCCCCCCCCCTTCATATTTGACCGTAACCCAATCAGAGCCCACATCACAGCCATTCTTAATACTGTGAATAATGACCTTTTGCTGTCTGTTGCTAAAGTAAGAGGTGAACCAGTTGTGAGCTACTCCCGTATTCCGTAATGGTCCAACTTCTGTAGCAATATTTTGTGATCAATACTGTCAAACGCCTTATTTAAATCAAAACGAAACCTTTTGTTTAACCCATCCAGTATCTCACAGAGAGAAGAGAATATGGCATTTTCAGTTGTTAAACGACTTCTAAAGCCGAACTGTACGCTTGATAGCAAACTGTTTGATATAAAATGATCAACCATTCTTACATACACAGCCTTTTCAATAACTTTAGCAAACACTGATGGCATCGAAATAGGTCTAAAATTGGCTTCATTGTCCCTTTCTCCCGTTTTATAAAGCGGCTTTACTACTGAATACTTTAATCGTTCAGGAAACTGACCAATCCTAAAGGAAAAATTACAGATATAGCTAAATACAGGGTTAACATGTGCAGTACGGTACTTAAATATTCTATTAGGCACTCCATCATATCCATGGGAGTCCTTAGTCTTCAGTGATTTAATTATTCACTCAATGTACCCCTTCTCAGGATCACAGAGGATTAATTCAGACATCAATCTCGGAAAGGCATTTGCATAAAATGTCGCATTTGATGATAACCGCGGAGTCCGTATCTCTGAGCGACAAGAGGCACACATGAAAATCTATAAATCACCGTATCCAAATATTTATGTGGTGTCACCGCCAGACACCACACTTGCTAGGTGGTAGCTTTTAAATCGGCCGCGGTCCGGTAGTATACGTCGGACCCGCGTGTCGCCACTGTCAGTGATAGCAGACCGAGCGCCACCACACGGCAGGTCTAGAAAGACTTACTAGCACTCGCCCCAGCTGTACAACCGACTTTGCTAGCGACGCCACACTGACAATTACGCTCTCAATTGCCGAGACGATAGTTAGCCTAGCCTTCAGCTACATTTGCTACGACCTAGCAAGGCGCCGTATTCAATTGCTAATTAATATTATGAAGCATGTATCATCAAGAGCGATGTTCTACAATTATGGATTAAAGTTAAGTATTCCAGAAGCTACGTACTTTTCTTTATAGCATTCATTACGTATCCTGTTTCAGACCCCACGCCAGCCTGCGTGAGTTTAAGCGCGTGCCTTTCGGCTTCCTCTCATTGTGTCTAGGCTGTCTTGCCTAGACACAACAATTTATCTAACGTACGATGCTTTCCGTTCGCGCGCCATATTTTTCAGTCGCGGTGTTTACGTAGTGCAGATTCGACGCCTTACGCTGCGTTGCCGTCTGGTGGGAAAACGTGAGTTTCATCTGCTGTGAGTGGACTACAATTGAACGTGAGTGCTCCGTACGAAGAAATGCGGAGCCTAGAAGTTGAAAATGTACAGCCATAGTCATAATTCACTATGCGCACGTTACTTGGGCGCATTTTTCATCGAGTGCGCTGTGTGGGGAAGTAATAACTTAGAGTGGTTCGTCTGTCTTGCGCACACTACTGTCGCCGGTGCCATGTAGAAGCCAACCGACACGCAAAAACGCACAGCGGTCTCGCAGAATTACCCCCTTTTATAAAAATAGTACCGTAAATATTCAAATAATGACGACCAAGGCGGAAGGGCAGGGGAAAGCAGATGTTCACCTTCGAAACAATTACCGCAAAACGAACTCGCGACTGCCCCCGTTATACGGGCAGACAGGACACTACCAACTGACCGTCTTCGATTTTTTTGTATACTTGCAAGATTTAAAGCTCTGTGCCCGGACGTTAATTCCCTTAAGCAAGAACACAACCCTAAAAAAACCAAAAACTTCTTCTTTGAAGACTAAAAGATTTCCTAGAGCTTTTAAAAAACTTCAACACTATTAACTTAAACCCCCCACCTTTCACCCACTTATCTGAGTGCGTAGCACAAAAGTCTCCTAAATGCAAAGCGTAAAGTCGGAGTTATTAATTAATTAATGTTGTTGTTGTTGTTGTTGTAGTTGTCTTTATTTCTAAGACTGGTTCAATGCAGCTCTCTGAGAAAGTACCCCATACTACATTCGTCCGTCTCCCCCTACAATTTTTACCACCCACACAACCCTCCAACACCAAATTGACAATTCTTCGATGTCTCGGAATATGTCCTATCAAACAATCCCTTATTTTAGACAAGTTGTGGCACAGGGTTTTGGGTGGGAGTGTTATTTG
Organism: Schistocerca serialis cubense; assembly: GCF_023864345.2. Classification (NCBI taxonomy): domain Eukaryota; kingdom Metazoa; phylum Arthropoda; class Insecta; order Orthoptera; family Acrididae; genus Schistocerca; species Schistocerca serialis. The sequence continues at coordinate 473,801,756 of NC_064642.1, read as the reverse complement.
GCTGGAGGTTGTGTAGATGTGGGTTTCTGATTAAATGCTTTGTTTTATTAAAAATAAATAACAGTGCCAGAGGGAAAACATAAATAAACAAGACATACACTTGCGCTCGATATTCAAATAAATTAATTTCAAATGAAACAATGATTTCAAAAAAATACTTGTCCACAGTCACAAAACAATAAAAGCTTTAAACAGGGCACTAGCCACGCACAACAATACTTAACATAAGATACATGTATATATCACTCATAAGAAACATGACTTTGGTCTGAAGAAACCAACTTTACGAGGGGCACAGAAAATAACAGTGTGACACACACTAGCTTATCAGAAAATACAACTTCAATCAATACCACAACCACACACCAGACAAACAGCACATACGAGCAACACAATCAACACTGACGCAACAAGCTAACATGTAAGCATAAACTGGTAAGAGACTCACAAAGCTTATCACTTATATCACATTTAGAACACACCATGGCCTCATCATAGCATTTCAAAGCAGCTACAATTATAATGTGAAACCGCGTGACCGCCACGGTCGCAGGTTCGAATCCTGCCTCGGGCATGGATGTGTGTGATGTCCTCAGGTTAGTTAGGTTTAAGTAGTTCTAAGTTCTAGGGGACTGCTGACCACAGATGTTGTAACCTCCCCACCGAAATTTAAAAGACAATATTTTAATTGCTAATGCACATTGAGCTAGGTGTAAGCTCCCCAGAGAAATTTTGAAACACAATAGTTGAATGTTAACAAGAATACAACCTAACGTAAGCTCCCAGCAAATAAATTTAATGACAATAAAAATGAGAATCGCAATCTGACTCAAAGTGTAAGCTGTCACGAAAATGATGAAAAAACAATTCAATGCTAATGAGACTTCATTGACAATGTAAACTCAATTAAACCAAAATATCGGTCTTTGGCCCTGTGCAAAAAATCATAATTTCTTACCTCATTCGAAACTGCATGTCAAAGTTCTGCTCTTATTGTTGGCCACGGCTTGGAGGAAATGCATTGCAAGTATTATTTTTTTTCATTTTTTTTCTTTGAAATTTAATTGAAACTTTTCTTTAAAGGAAATCGTTCGTTCAATTAAATAGTTCTTTTGTTAAGAATATTGCTTTGAAAACCATAATTATTATTGGGGCGATTATTGCACAAATTAGTTACAGTTAATTTACATTATTATTTGAGCGCATTTAAAAAATAATATACCTCATCCTGAATCTTGACCAGATTGCCATGTCGACGCCCGCCGACTCCTCACACACAACTGCACTGGGTTGCTACTACCGACATACTGCACTGCTCACAGACTGCCCACTGACTACTGCTCGCAACTGTACTGCACGACTACTACTGACAGAGTACCGCTCGCAACTCTCGCGCGGTCAAGCGCAGACTAGCCACGATAAATGGCTCTCTGGTCAGAGACTCTGCAATGCCTCGCCATCGCCGCCACACAACATACGTGTTTCATAACCCTCCACTGGGGGGGGCAAAAATTTGGCAGCGGTGGTGAGTCATTTGGACTTGCCAAGCGCGGCAAAATTTTTTCTTTAATTAATGAACTTTTACAATTTACAGAATATTTAGATGTAGTACATGAATTAAATGTTTTGCACATGCACCGAGTACAAAACATTTCAGACAAAGACAAGATATGAGTACAAAACATATTCGCAGATCAGAAAAATGTATATACAAATTATTTGACAGATAACAAAGTGCACACGCACTGAAAAAATTCTGTAGCATTTTCAGAACAAATAAACAGAATGGCAGAAAATCATGTTGACAAGTGACATGAGTGCACATGCACTGCAGTTCAGAACATATCAGCAAATGACGAAATGTATATACAATGAGTAACAAATGACATAAGTGCATACGCACTGAAGTATTGCATACAGAATGAGTACACATCATATTGAAAAATGAGAAAAGTGCACAGGCACTGAAGTTCAGTAGAAAACATATTAACACATAACATAAGTGCACATGCACTGTAGTTCAGAACATATCATCAAAATAAAAATGTATATACAATATAAAAGACAAGAGTGCACATATACTGTACTTCAGAACAAATCGAAAAAATGTCTTTAGCATTTGCACAACAAATAAACATAATGGCAAAAAAAATAAATCATGTCGACAAGTGACATAAGTGTACTCGCATTGGAGTTCAGCAAATCAAAAAAAAAATGTATAGCCCATGAACATAAATGATGTTAGCAAAAAAAATGATTTTCACTATTAGGATAGGAAAGGGAAGGATTGCATCATGGTTGTAGCACTTTAGATTGCACACGGCTGTTCTGAAAGTCCATATCTTTCCACAGAAGTACAACACCAAGTGACACAATTTGAAGTTCTTTTCCCATCAGAATTTATCAGCGTAGCCAAGACACTGAACTGTCGTAGTAATGTTCCATGTTTTCATTTTGGCAGTACATTAGGTACACCAAACAGTGGGATCATAATAACGTCTTAGTCGCTCACGGTGGTGGACAGCATGTCGTGTCAACACCACGCTCTTACAAGGCACACCAACATAGAATTAGTGCAAAAACCAAATATAGTGCTCCATGATCATGAGGATGGACAGGACAAATGGATATTGCAGTAATTCAGGGTAGTTAGCTCATAAGGTGAAGGACATTAAGCCACATAATAGGCTTCATTGAGAATTACAGTAGTAGTTTGCGGCATTCATAGCCCAGTTATTGAACATTTCTGTACCAAGTATGTAGTATTACAGAATAATGTTCATAAAATTAAATTATTGGCATCATGGGTAATCGTATTACAATAAACAGTGGCAGTCCTTGGCCAGTTACAAAGCATATTTAGTATGACAGAATAATGTTCATCAGAAGTCTTCATTGAAAAAAAGAGTCAATTATTGGCCTAGCATTAACATAATACATTGAGTGATACAAATTATTGGCACTCATTGGCAATTTACCAAAACATGAAAAGTCAACATTGAAAACAAGAGCTAATTAATGGCATAATTAATAACATAATTCATTTAGTGACATTAATTATTGGCACTCAGTGGCCAGTTAGTATTGAATAGTATCATTGTTCATCATTCAGTATTATTCAGATCATTAAGAAGTCATTATTAAAAATCAGTTAATTACAGTCACAGCATTAACAATCATGGGCATTATAAGTAGTCTCATTACAATAAACAGTGGCAGTTAAGAAGTCATTACTGAAGTGATATACTATTCAGAGCTGATCAGTATTATTCAGAATTCTCTTAAACTAATAACATTATTTGGGACTGGTAATACATTTTTTGTTAGCAATGCATTGCTTAGGGTAATTATAGGGGAAAGCAAGAGAGAAAAAAATTTGTTTCTGGTTTGTTGGTATAAATGAAAATGTGTAACGTCATCCGTCATAAGTCAGCTGTGGCAAGATTATGAAACAAGTAGAGTATATGTAATCACATTCATAGATTTAATGAACAACTGCTTATAGCACATTAATCTCATAAATAATTTCTCCTGCAAAAAATGTATAAAATGGACTATTAAGCTGAAAAGAGAAATGCATTTTATGCTGAAAAGTAGTGAACTTCGAATTAACTGGTAGTGAAATGTGTATAAAAAATGTGTTCCATAGCTGTCCTTTCCAAAACCTTCAGTCATTATACTGTGCAATATAACACCTGCTGTCAAAACGAACTGCAACAAATACTTAAATAACTACATAGCCTAAATATAACTTCAACATTATCCTCATGTGCAAAGAAAACTTCATTATCCATATCATCAAAACTCCATCATCATCATCACCTGTAAAGAAAAACTTCATTATTCATAGCAGCATATTCTTTATCATTATTCATCAGCATTCATTATCATCTGCAAAAAATCACTTCATTACTCATTACACAACTATTCCTTATCTCTAGCATATTTCATCACTAAAACTAAGATGTGTAGTTCTGTCTGACAGCCTGCATCAATCACCTTGTATTCTGAAAGAAAAAATTAGTTAAGACTGCTATTCTACGATGAGTATAGTATATTCTTGTTAATGCTTGTTAATCCTGATCCATTTACTCTTCCTCATAAAGTTATTGCATCTTCTTTCGTTTATTCCGTAGGTGAAATTCCCATTTCTGTTGAATTTATTTCTTACACGCATCATTTCTTTCTGAAATTGATGAACAGAGATTAATGCCTTGCATTTAAATCATATACCCATTAAATAATGACTGGTTTATGGTGACATAATTAAGCATACAGCATAACATGACAGAAAACGTAATATGTCAAAAGCATAGACAGTGTTCAAAGGCAAAATGTACAGAGAATATCACAATGCAGCAGCAAAAAAATGTAAAACAGTCACGATCTTGAGATGTCATAGGGCAACAAAATGTCAAAGTCAACTGGTGTGTGTTATATCTTAACTATTTCACAGTGCATACATACAAAACTGGCATACAATCAGACACACAAAAAAAATGGAAAATGTGCACGGTCTGGTGTGTAACGACAAGAAAAGCGACCTGCTAACCTTACCTTGCCGGGCACTTGCCAAGAAAAATACGATAATCATCAATAATTAGTCATGTGAATATAATTGCATAAGTGGTCATAAAGATTAGTAAATGGCATCATAGAGTGTTGAATCATAAAGTGTCTTCATTCAATAAAGGGTTTAATATTTGACCAATGGTGGTTGCCTTTCGATTTTCTGGTTCTCAAAGTTTCGACGTGTACAACATTGGGGTGAGGGATGCTGCGAATCCGATATGGACCTGCGTATAGAAGTTCAAATTTACTGCACTTACCTTTTATTCTGCTGGATAAATAGTGTGTACGTACTAATATTTTCTGTCCAATGTGAAAGTCGCGGCGTGTACAAACCTGTTTTTGCTGTCTTCTCCGGCGCTCTGCGGCACGTTTGATGTTGTTCAGCGCAATGTTAATTATTTCATGGTGACGTAGGCGACGACATTTAGGGAAATTTACTAATTCTTTAATTTTGTTTGGTGGTTCAACGTTTTTCAGTATAACAGACGGAGATAGCATAGTGGATTCATTTGGAATGGAATTAATTACATCTTGGAATGAGAATATGTGTGTGTCCCAATCAATATGTCTTTTGTGGCAGTATATTCTACACAGTTTACCAATTTCTTTCATTAATCGTTCACAGGGGTTCGAAGAAGCATGGTACTTGGATATATAAATCGGAGAAATGTTTCTAGCTCGTAACATACGTGTCCAGGTAGCAGAACGAAATTGTGATTCATTGTCAGAAATTACTTTCATCACATGCCCTACATGAAATAGAAAATGTTTTACAAATGCTTTCGAAACAGTTTTAGCAGTAGCTTTGCGTAACGGAGTGAAGGTAACAAATTTTGAAGTGAGCTCAACAGCGACAAATATGTAGCAAAAACCTCTGTTAGTTCTGGGAATTGGACCAAAAATGTCTACTGCGGCCATATGTCTTAATTTAACAGGTACAATGGGATATAAAGGAGGAATATGTGAAGTGGTGTCTGACTTAGCTTTCTGGCAAATTTTACAAGACGCTAAAACTCGTCGTATACGTTTCTCCATGTTGGTAAAATAAAAGTTCTGTCTCAGTATAAGAAAACATTTTCTTGCTCCGTAATGTGCGTAACTTAAATGAGTGTACCAGATTAATTTGTTAACCAGTTCGTTAGGAATGCATAATAACCAATTGTTGCTGTCAGGATGAGAGCGGCGAAAAAGAATGTCATTGCGTACAGTGTAATGGTTTCTAATCGTAACATTATTCCTATCTTGCCAAAGGTGTTTAATTTCTTTCCACACGTTGTCTTTATTTTGTTCTTGTGCTATGTCCTGTAATGACGACGAAATAAAATTTTCAAATGCAACTTGTTGAATGTACATGACACTGAAATTTCTTTGCAGAAGTTGGTTGCTACGTCTTGCTGATTGTTGCTCAGAGAACGCGATAGTGCGTCTGCTATAACATTTTGTGTGCCGGGAATGTGAACTATTGTAAAATTAAATTCCTGTAAATAAAGTTTCCATCTGCTTAATCTGTCGTGAGTGAATTTAGCCGAAAGTAAAAATTGTATCGCTCTGTGGTCTGTGTAAACGGTGGTATGTCTGCCATAAAGAAAGTGCCTAAATCTCGTGAAAGCCCATACCACACATAATGTTTCCAATTCTGTAACGGAGTAATTTCGTTCAGCAGGTGACAAAATGCGACTTGCAAATGCGATGTTTTTAATTACTGTTGAGCCATCTTCTTCAATTTCCTGCAAAATGTGTACGCCTAAAGCGGTATTGGAACTGTCGGTGGCAATGGAAAAATTTCTAGTAAGATCTGGGTGCGACAAAAGTGGAGCATTCAACAAAGCATGTTTCAGGTTCACAAATTCAAAATGTGCTTGCTTATCCCAAGACCAAATAGTGTTTTTACCTGTTAATTGGCATAATCTGGGTGTGTCTAAAGCAGAGTGATGAATAAATTTACGAAAAAAGTTAATTAAGCCCAAAAAACTGCGTAATTGCTTTTTTGTCGTAGGAATAGTAATGTCACGTAGAGCTTGAAGTTTTTCCGGATCTGGCGCAATGCCTTCTGCTGAAATTACGTGTCCACGAAATTTTATAGAAGTTTTGCCTAAGTGCGATTTACTGAGGTTAACTGTAATTCCTTGTGCACGAAAAGTTTGTAACAGTTGTTCAAGAATCAGATTGTGTTCAGACCAGTTAGCTTTTGCAATGAGAATGTCGTCTACGTACGTCGTGATTCTGTCTTTAATGCAAACGTGTGTCGGATGGCGTCAAAATTAGTAACATTTTCGTGAACAAGATTCTGCGTGTCTAAATTATTGCTTACGTTACTGGAATACGCAACCTGTACTGTGTCTGGTCAAATTCTGTCGTACGTGCTATTATTTACGGGAGGATGCTGTGGCATTTCGACTATTTGAACTGCTCTGTTATTTCTTACTGACGTGTTACGCTATAGATGACACCTATTGCCTGGTTCATTCATGATTATTTGTTGTTGCTAATGTTCTTGCTGCTGATAAGATAGTGTTATTAAATGCACGCTGATAATTGTGCTCATTATTTTTACGTCTGTCGTAATAGTCATTCCTATACGGTGCATTGCGATAGGAATTGAAATACTGTGTTTTCTATACGTAATTGTTTCCTTTGCTGCCGTGCGCTACTATTTGTTGGATCTGGGACTATACGTGCACGCGGCGAAACATCAAAGTTTGGTTGACCTTCTAGACTGCATTGTTGGTTAGGTATGCTAAGCGGCTGACTTTCATGCTGTTGTAGTGAAAAACGTCTATTGTTACCAAAAAAATGCGCTTGCTGTTAATTTTACACATACTGATGATTGCGATTTTATCTGTAATTAAAATTACGGCGGTAGTTGTCATTACGGGAGTGCCTACAGAAAATTGTCACATTCGGCAAAAGATTTGTCATATCGGGTTTTCATTACATATTCTTAATTCTACATAGAGCAATAGTTAAAGAGCAGTTTTGATAGATATAAAGGAAAGTAGAAGAGAAGGCAGCAGTGCAGAAAACTAAAGATGAAATAGCACTACTACAGCTCGGGGCCCTATGCTCGCTACGGCACATATTCATTAAAGCGTAATGAATCCCCTGAGGTCAATTACGCACTGCTTTTGCGTTACAGGCAATAGCGGTAAAATTCCAAAAGTAAATCGCTGTATTCTTGCTAATTCCAGTTTCTGCATAATAGGCAATGCTGATGAAAATGCAATAGCAAATTGTCGCATTAGGTTCAAAGCTAGCTTCCGCATTACACGCAATAGCGGTGAAAGTACAAAAATAAATTGTCGTATACAGCTCAAAGCGTGTACCTGTGTTCTGTCATTATTAAATTCTTTACATTTTCTTGCGGATAAAAATGGCTCGTAATCTACGTTCTCGTCATTGAATTTGTAAACACGTTCGGGTTTTATATGTGAATGTGTTTGTCTGTGTCATTTCGTACTTCAAGTTGCGTAGCTTTTCAGATTTCAAGTCGCGTAGTCTCTGTAAATTGTTCACATTATACACGCTGCGTGACTCTGACAAATGCTCGCAACGTGGCGGGTTCTGTGACGTATTGGTGACTGAAATAATTGTTAAATCTGTTACTTTAATACTTTCGTCAATTTGGTTGATCTGTCGTGCAAATTTCTCGTCAACTTCCGTATTCGGAGTGTGTGAAACTTCCACAGACTCTAAATCAACTTCGTCGCGAATCTGTACTGCGTTTTTAGGGCATTGTTCAGTGGCTGCATTAATTTCGTGTTTCTGTGTTTCGTTTGCTGAACATTGTTCAGTGACTGCATTAATCTCGTCTTTATGTGATTCTGTTGTGCCTACACGTGTGCTACTTAATTCTTGTGCAACAGTGCCAACTTCTTCATTACTGTTATTAACACAAGTCTTAGTATCCACACGTAATTGTCCTCTATTATCATAATATTGCGCGGCAATGGCTTTAATCTGTTCATCAAGCTGTTCATTCCATTCACTAAGTTGTTTGATTTTTTTATTAATGTTGTCTTGTTCTTCATTCGATTGTTTATACCTTTCATTAATTAGTTTACTTTGTTTGAGATCGTTTTCCAGTTTTTCATTCATTAGTCGTAAAAAAGCCATTACTTGATCCCAGCCATTATTACCTACTCTATTATCTGTGCTGTCTGATTGCGTACCTGCAACTGTCGCGCTTTCTGTAACCATTTGGTTATTCTGAGATTTACAAAAAGGTCTGCTTATCGAATGTGTACTGTGCGTCGCTATTTCGGAATTAAATGTATCCGTCGTACTTTCAGTACACTTTCCATTTTCATTAGAAAAATTTGTCTGTACATTATTTGAATTTTCCAAACCGGGTGTATTAAGCTGGGCAGCGCTCATTACAATAATGCGCCCCGCGTCATCGATTGTCGTCAAATCAACAGAGGACATAACCGAGTTCGTTTGTTCCTCATTAAGACAAAAGTCATCATTAGTGGTTGGAATGCACTGATTGTTAGTGAACGCAGAATTGACATCATTACACTGCGTGTCACATGTCCTATCGGTCACGTTGTTTAAGTCGGTAATTTCGTTCATAATACCTCGCGATACACTATTCACAGTCTTTCGCGGCATTTTTACAATAGTCAAAATTATTCACAAAATAAATGTGCACAATGCAAAAGCAACACACAGATACAACAGAGCAACGAATTGCCGTTGACCTGTAGAAAGAAAGTCACAAGATTAGTAAAAGCGTTGCGCCAAGTCCTAATTATATTTAAGCAAATAAGAGCAGATATCTGACTGTTTTTCAAAAGACTCTCAACGAAATTCGATCCTGGCAGGGTCGCCAAGTGTAACCTCCCCACCGAAATTTAAAAGACAATATTTTAATTGCTAATGCACATTGAGCTAATTGTAAGCTCCCCAGAGAAATTTTGAAACACAATAGTTGAATGTTAACAAGAATACAACCTAACGTAAGTTCCCAGCAAATAAATTTAATGACAATAAAAATGAGAATCGCAATCTGACTCAAGGTGTAAGCTGTCACGAAAATGATGAAAAAACAATTCAATGCTAATGAGACTTCATTGACAATGTAAACTCAATTAAACCAAAATATCGGTCTTTGGCCCTGTGCAAAAAATCATAATTAATTTCTTACCTCATTCGAAACTGCATGTCAAAGTTCTGCTCTTATTGTTGGCCACGGCTTGGAGGAAATGCATTGCAAGTATTATTTTTTTTTTTCATTTTTTTTTCTTTGAAATTTAATTGAAACTTTTCTTTAAAGGAAATCGTTCGTTCAATTAAATAGTTCTTTTGTTAAGAATATTGCTTTGAAAACCATAATTATTATTGGGGCGATTATTGCACAAATTAGTTACAGTTAATTTACATTATTATTTGAGCGCATTTAAAAAATAATATACCTCATCCTGAATCTTGACCAGATTGCCATGTCGACGCCCGCCGACTCCTCACACACAACTGCACTGGGTTGCTACTACCGACATACTGCACTGCTCACAAACTGCCCACTGACTACTGCTCGCAACTGTACTGCACGACTACTACTGACAGAGTACCGCTCGCAACTCTCGCGCGGTCAAGCGCAGACTAGCCACGATAAATGGCTCTCTGGTCAGAGACTCTGCAATGCCTCGCCATCGTCGCCACACAACATACGTGTTTCAATGTTAAGTCCCATATTGCTCAGAGCCATTTTATAATGTGAAACTATACAGTTCCAGAGATCTTTACAAGTCTCCAACATCTATGATGTATATATGCAGACTGAAGCAACAAATGAAAATTTGCGCCTAAGCTGGGATTCGAACCCACGTCTCCTGATCACTAGGCAAATACGCATATATACAACGTAGCTGATGGAGATTTTAAAAGGTCTCTGGAATCAGATAGCTCCATTTGATTAAAGCATCTACACTGTGTGATCAAAAGTATCCAGACACCAAAAACATACGTTTTTCACATTAGGTGTACTGTGCTGCCACGTGCTCCGTATCAGCGACCTCAGTGGTCATGAGACATCGTGAGAGAGCAGTATAGGGCGCTCCGCGGAAATCACAGACTTCGAACGTGGTCAGGTGACTGGGTGTCACTGGCGTCATACGTCTGTACGCAAGATTTCCACGCTCCTAAACATCCCTAGGTCCACGTTTCCGATGTGACAGTGAAGTGGAAACGTGAAGGGACACGTGCAGCATGAAACTGTACAGGCCGACCTCGTCTGTTGACTGACAGAGACCGCCGACATTTGAAGAGGGGTGTAATGTGTAATAGGCAGACATCTATCCATACAGTCACACGGGAGTTGCAAACTACATCAGGGTCCACTACAAGTACAATGACAGTTAGGCGGGAAGTGAGAAAACTTTGATTTCATGGCGAGCGGCTGCTCATAAGCGACACATCATGCCAGTAAATGCCAAACGACGCCTCGCTTGGAGTAAGGAGCGTAAATATTGGACGATTAAACAGTGGAAAACAGTTGTGTTCAATGACGAATCAAGGTACACAATGTGACGATCCGATGGCAGGGTGTGGATATGGCGAATGCCCGGTGAATGTCATCTGCCAGCGTGTGTAGTTCCAACAGTAAAATTCGGAGGCGGTGGTGTTATGGTGTGGTCGTGTTTTTCATGGAGGGGGCTTGAACCCATTGTTGTTTTGTGTGGCACTATCACAGCACAGGCCTACATTGATGTTTTAAGCACCTTCTTGCTTGCTTGCCACTATTGAAGAGCAATTCGGGGATGGCGATTGCATCTTTCAACACGATCGAGCACCTGTTCATAATGCATGGCCAGTGGCGGGGTGGTTACACGACAGTAACATCCCTACAATGGACTGGCCTGCACAGAGTCCTGACCTGAATCCTATAGAACACCTATGGGATGTTTTAGAACGCTGACATCGCGCCAGGCCTCACCGGCCGACATCGATACCTCTCCTCAGTGCAGCACTCCGTGAAGAATGGGCTGCCATTCCCCAAGGAACATTACAGTACCTGGTTGAAAGTATGCATGAGAGAGTGAAAGCTGTCATCAAGGCTGAGGGTAGGCCAACACCATACCGATGGAGAGCGTCACGAACTTATTAGTCATTTTCAGCCAGGTGTTCAGATACTTTTGATGCCTCGGTTTCAGGCAGAATCTACTGTTTCGTTCGATGCTGAGGTGCATCCAATTCAGCTGGAGAGCCTCTACAGTGCTGTTTAGAGAGAATATCAAGTAGGCTGTGGCGTGAATGGGAATTTGGATCAAGGAAGGAGGCGTGCTATGGTAGTCCGTGCAGTTGTGCAAAGCCTCTGTGCCAACATAACGTAGCGGTTATCGCATCTGCCTTATGAGCAGGAGACCCAGGTTCGAATTCTAGCCTTGGTACAAATTTCCATTCGTCGCTTCTGTCTGAATATCTACTTCACAGATGTATATATTGTTTCATTTGGTTAGAGCATCTATGCCTGTGTTTAGGCAGGCTCCCCCGTTTTATTCGATGCTGACGTGCTATTCCATTCAGCTGGAGAGCCTCTGCAATGCTGCTTGAGTTTAGGGGGATACCAAGTTGACTGAGGCATGAGTCTGGAATTTGGGTGGAAAAGGGAGGCATGCGATGGTAGACCATGCAGTTGTGCAACGCCACTGTGTCAGGATGGCGTAGTGGTTAGTGCATTTGCACAATGAGCAGGAGACTCGGGTTCGAATCTCGGCTTTAGTATAATTTTTCATTCGTCGCTTCGGTCATCATATATACTCAATTATAATACAGTTAGGGCACAGTACGGCCTCACCGAGCCTTTAAAATTCAAGTACCACTATGTATTCACATCTCTACCAATAGTGGCGCAACATGGGCCCATTCTGCTTTGACAGTATAACCCTTGCCATACACTGATGGCAGCACACACGCAGCTGTGGGCTCACTCAGTTACACAAGCCTCTCTTATGCCATGCTTTAGAATCGTCGTAACGGAAGCCCTTTTCCGCAGTTCCTCCCTGGATCGCAGCTGGACAGACACCGTCGGATGGCCCAGCCAGAGAACGCCCGCGTGACAGGCGGCCACACCCCCTGTTGACCCTGCAGCCCCATTACTGCCTCCATTGGTCTCTCCCATCTGCTTCTCCAGGGTCCATTCCGTTTCGCCGGTGTATATCAACCGCTACTCTTCCATTGCAGCTGTCAGCTGACCCCTGTGATCCACCTAGTGGTCAGCCATGCCGATAACAAAGAGGAGCATGGCCGACGGGCAGTGCTGGCACAAAACGGGCATAGGGTATCCACGCAGAGAAAGCGATTTCCTGGATGGCGGAGGCCAGCAAGAGGTGGGCTGAACGTGTGCTTACGTTATAAACGGGCATGAAGTCGGGGGCTGTTCGTGACTGGAACTTGCAGGTTCGGGATTATTAATTAATAATATTCCGTCATGAGCTACAAATTTTATTTTCAAATTCCTGTCAACGTTTCGGATCTACAACTCCATTTTCAAGGACTGTATGGATATACTGATCGTTACATCTGCTTCAGCTCTCACCTAAAGGTGACCGAACCACGCAGCTGCTAAAAAGATAAACTATACCGCATCAGAGCCTGTTGCGTCACCGCTTCGTCTTACCCACACTTCCTTGAAAACGAGCTTCCAGCGTTATTGGAAGAGGTTTTTTTCGCTACAAGGATAGCTATTTTTTCCAGCATGATGGAGTCCCTGTTCGTTCTGGCAGCCAAGTGACACATCGTCTAAGCGCAACATTCCCCAGAAGATGGATCTGCAGGGTTCCTTGGCCACTATCGTCCACCGATTTACGCCTTTAGACTCTTGCCTGTAGAGATGGTTTAAAATGTACAAATAAAAACTAAAAGCTAGAGATTAAATCGTTTGGATTATTAGTAGTGCTCTTCGCTTAAAAGAACGCCAAGACAACGCTCAGAATAGGTACACACGGTATTCTCAAGAGAATTCGAAAGTGTTTTGAAATCGGAGGAATAATTTATGAAAATCAACTTTGAACTCAATAAATTGTTATTAGTACTTGTGTGGATTACATTCTAACGACCGTATCTCACTCAAACCAATAAAAATTGAAGACATGGTATATGGAATGTTTAATTCGGCTTAGTCTGTACTACCACGTCTTAAAGTACGATTATTTACAATTCTTCCTCAAACTACATGTAGATATGGTGACTAGGAGCTGTATCCTCCACCTCTGCTCTCTTTGCCAGTCAAATTCTGTTGATGTAAATCTCTTCTACTACCCGAATTCGGACTAGCTACCACCGAATCCAGAGACACTCCTGAAGCGTGCATTACTGAGCAGAGTTCCTGACTGAATAATAATAATAATTACTATTTTCCAATAGCGGTGGGCGAGGATAGGTTTAAGAACGGTTTCCTGCTGTCGCTAGGCTGAACAAAAGAGTCATATTTCTCTGAACAATTGTTTCACTCTTTAATATTCCACCATCGATGGAAAATCTATTTAAAAAATAAATGACAAGTGCGAGTAGCACTCTCGCTCCGAGGGTCCCGTACAAACTTCATTATGTATACAGATAGTTCATCCGTGTCAGGAATTGAGATTCTCGACAATTTTTGTCCGTTCTTGGTGTAATTACTGGCAAGATACCGCTTCCAAGAATTGCAAGATTTTCGAGAATGTTTTAATTTTAAGTTTAAATTAATTGTGTAAGTTCGCGTTCGTTACTATAATTTTTCGTTTATTATCTGCTGTCGTCCCTGTTGCGACTACTGGTAAGATTTGAGGCAAGTCTCCAGAAAAAAAAAAGCTACAGCCTGTCATAGGGCTACTGTTGTTACGCAAATGTCGAACTGCTCTGTGGAACGCTTGAGCGGATACTTTATGGGATACCGGAACCTCATCCCAAACAATGGGAGCGCAATTCTGCAACAGTTACCAGAATTACTTTGCTTTGAAACATTACGGGTGCTGTATGTGTCGTAGACACAGACTGTCAGGATATTTTTTATGTAGGAGGAACAGTTCGGAGAAGACCTGCGACACTAGTGCCGGCGTGGAGCCGCAGCCTGGCGGCCTTATGCCGTACCCCTATACCATTAGGTGGCAAAGACATCGCTTTCACGGCGGCAGGGAACTTCACTTCATCGTAGCCCAGTCAGCTGGCACGAAATTATACACACATACCTTCCTCGTGAACCACTCTATCTATTACTGAAAATCAGATCAAAATCCTTGCAGTACTTTCTGACATTTTTGATGGATCTACATCTACATCCGTACTCCGCAGGCCACCTGACGGTGTGTGGCGGAGGGTACCTTGAGTACCTCTATCTGTTCTCCCTTCTATTCCAGTCTCCTATTGCTCGTGGAAAGAAAGATTGTCGGTATGCCTCTGTGTGAAAATCTCTCTGATTTCATCCTCATGGTCTCTTCGCGAGATATACGTAGGAGGGAGCAATATACTGCTTGAGTCTTCGGTGAAGGTATGTGCTCGAAACTTCCACAAAAGCCCGTACCGAGCTACTGAGCGTCTCTCCTGCAGAGTCTTCCACTGGAGTTTATCAATCATCTCCGTAACGCTTTCGCGATTACTAAATGATCCTGGAACGAAGCGCGCTGCTCTCCGTTGGATCTTCTCTATCTCTTCTATCAACCCTATCTGGTACGGATCCCACACTGCTGAGCAGTGTTCAAGCAGTGGGCGAACAAGCGTACTGTAACCTACTTCCTTTGTTTTCGGATTGCATTTCCTTAGGATTCTTCCAATGAATCTCAGTCTGGCATCTGATTTACCGACGATCGACTTTATATGGTCATTCCATTTTAAATCACTCCTAATGCGTACTCCCACATAATTTATGGAATTACCTGCTTCCAGTTGCTGACCTGCTATATTGTAGCTAAATGATAAGGGCTCTTTCTTTCTATGTATTCGCAGCACATTACACTTGTCTACATTGACATTCAATTGCCATTTCCTGCACCATGCGTCAATTCGCTGCAGATCCTCCTGCATTTCAGTACAATTTTCCATTGTTACAACCTCTCGATATACCACAGCATCATCCGCAAAAAGCCTCAGTGAACTTCCGATGTCATCCACAAGGTCATTTATGTATGTTGTGAATAGCAACGGTCCTACGACACTCCCCTGCGACACACCTGGAATCACTCTTACTTCGGAAGACTTCTCTCCGCCGGCCGCGGTGGTCTCGCGGTTAAGGCGCTCAGTCCGGAACCGCGCGACTGCTACGGTCGCAGGTTCGAATCCTGCCTCGGGCATGGATGTGTGTGATGTCCTTAGGTTAGTTAGGTTTAAGTAGTTCTAAGTTCTAGGGGACTGATGACCACAGAAGTTAAGTCCCATAGTGCTCAGAGCCATTTGAACCATTTGAACTTCTCTCAATTCAGAATGACATGCTGCGTTCTGTTATCTAGGAACTCTTCAATCCAATCACACAATTGGTCTGATAGTCCATATGCTCTTACTTTGTTCATTAAACGACTGTGGGGAACTGTATCGAACGCCTTGCGGCAAGAAACACGACATCTACCTGGGAACCCGTGTCTATGGCCCTCTGCGTCTCGTGGACGAATAGGGCGAGCTGGGTTTCACACGACCGTCTTTTTCGAAACCCATACTGATTCCTACAGTGTAGATTTCTAGTCTCCAGAAAAGTCATTATACTCGAAAATAATACGTGTTCCAAAATTCTATAACTGATCGACGTTAGAGATATAGGTCTATAGTTCTGCACATCTGTGCGACGTCCCTTTTGAAAACGGGTATGACCTGTGTCCTTTTCCAATCCTTTGGAACGCTACCCTCTTCTAGAGACCTACGGTACACCGCTGCAAGAAGGGGGGCAAGTTCCTTCGCGTACTCTGTGTAAAATGGAACTGGTATCCCATCAGGTCCAGCGGCCTTTCCTCTTTTGAGCGATTTTAACTGTTTCTCTATCCCTCTGTCCTCAATTTCGATATGTACTATTTTGTCACCTGTGCGACAATCTAGAGAAGGAGCTACAGTGCAGTCTTCTCTGTGAAACAGCTTTGGAAAAAGACATTTAGTATTTCGGCCTTTAGTCTGTGATCCTCTGTTTCAGTACCATTTTGGTCACAGAGTGTCTGGACATTTTGTTTTGATCCACCTACCGCTTTGACATAAGATCAGAATATCTTAGGAATTTCTGCCAAGTTAGTACATAGAACTTTACTTTCGAATTTACTGAACGCCTCCCGCATAGCCCTCCTCACACTACATTTCGCTTCGCGTAATTTTTGTTTGTCTGCAAGGCTTTGGCTATGTTATGTTTGCTGTGAAGTTCCCTTTGCTTCCGCAGCAGTTTTCTAATTCGGTTGTTGTACCACGGTGGCTCTTTTCCATCTCTTACGATCCTCCTTGGCAAATACTCATCTAACACACATTGTACGATGGTTTTGAACTTTGTCCACTGATTCTCAACACTATCTGTACTTTAGACAAAACTTTTGTGTTGAGCCATCAGGTACTCCGAAATCTGCTTTTTGTCACTTTTGCTAAACAGAAAAATCTTCCTACCTTTTTTACTATTTCTGTTTAGGGCTGAAATCATCGATGCAGTAACCGCTTTATGATCGCATAAATGGAGTGTAAGTTTGTATTGCCAAAAATTAATTTTTTAGGTAATATAACACAAAAAAAAACAATTTTCGGATTGTTCGTCTGCTTGAACTGTCGAACCTAGTTACATGCCAAATTTCAAGATTCTAGGTCAAAAGGAAAAACCCTATAAGTTCTGATGCATGAGTTTGCGAGTATCAAAAAATTGTCTGTCTTTTGATTGCAATGAGTAGAAGCTTAAGTTCTTTACAGCGCCAAGGGACCGTAGGCTTTAGTATGTCACATATATTTCAACTTAATACCCCTAAATATTCCTGAGGAAGAGGGGTTTAACAGTCGGACACATAGGCAGACAGGCTATAAAAGATCTTTTAAGGGTTCCGTTTTTACCGACTGAGGTACGGAAACCTAAAAAGCAATATAGAAAGATTAAGACGTAATTAGCGTATGTAATGGACAATACTTACGACTCCAATTTTACTAACATCGACCTAGTCATATAGCTTAACGCGCAGCGCGCTCTAATTTGCGAGACAGGGAAATGAGCAAGACCGTGATCGGCGATTGGTCTGGTATACTAGCGAGCCTGAGCGTGGATTTGGGCAGTTTTCTACGCCCGTTTAGACTGGCTCGTCCCCAATCACCGCCTCATAAAATTCTCTGTCCAGTCAGTTAAAATACGCTTATACATAACGAAGTTTATACGCTTATACATAACAAAGTTTATACGATTCACCGATAAACAGCGCAGATGACGTCCCTCCCTTACGTTAATGGAAAAAGGCGATCCTGTACGACGAGATAAGCGCATCGCAGAAGAGAGAATGTTATTCTCATCGATTGCCTTCATAGTGTTGCATCTCGCAACTGCGCCTCGCTGCAATACACTTGAAATTGCAAACAAAGCACAGTCGACGCGAGGTTGTAAACTTGGGCTGTTATTACAACAGCAGGCCAAGCGCGCACGGTTGCGGCAGACTGCTTTTCGATTTCGGTCTGAACACGTGTCACTCCAAATTAGTGACGCGTGCGGATTGCGGGTAATAGGATTAGCTGCAAAAGTTGCGCGGGGTGCGCTCACAGTACACACCGACCTACCCCCCGCGTCCGCACATTGCTCTCGTATTAAACTTCACCTCGTCTACTGATGAACCTCGCTGCGTAAAACAACAGACTGGAAACGTATTATTTACGGGTTTCTATGTAGAGCTTCAAATAAAGGCCAGCTTACAGATCCTGTTCATAAAATGGTATTTATCTCGTTGGTTCTCTGAATGTGAGGCACCGATTGTTCTGGCAGGCACGATGGAAAGTTCAAACCTGGCCTTTATATGACGTGCAATATAAACACATTTCGGTCACGTCAGTGGACCTGTGAGCCACAGGTGCAGTAAATACACAATGTGTAGAAATTTTTGAATAGTTTACGCGAAGTTCTTTCATAAATACGTATTTCTTTTTTTAGGTATACCTTTCGCAGTGGACATCAGATATATCGAGGGTAGAATCAGTAACATTCACCGTTTTGCTACGGAACAGAATAAAAAGATACCGCTATGTAAAGCGTTATTTGACTTTTTACATTAATTTAGTTTATAGCTCATCGTTTACATTGGATTTAAAAACTTAATGACTGTACTAAACAAAGGAATTTTGCGAAAGACGTCATTATCAGACATTTGATACTGTGTGCTACCTCCACGATTTTGCAATAAATCTAAAAACTAAAATTCCGCCCGAACTTGTTGATGGCCCAGCATTGAAATCTGCAGCAATTTGCGGAAGGGTTGCACTTCTGTCACAATGAACGATTCTCTTCAGTCATCGTTGGTCCCGTTCTAGGGGCATCTTTTTCCGGCCGCAGCGATGTCGGATATGTACAGACAGTCCGCCGCACGATCCTCACCCCACAGGCGTCACTGGATGCGGATATGGAGGGGCATGTGGTCAGCAGACCGCTCTCCCAGCCCTATGTCAGTTTACGAGACCGGAGTCGCTACTTCTCAATCAAGGAACTTCTCAGTTTGCATCACAAGGGTTGAGTGCACCCCGCTTGCCAACAGTGCTCGGCAGACCCGATGGTCACGCATCCAAGTGATAGCCCAGCCCGAAATCGCTTAACTTCGGTGATCTGACGGGAAATGTGTGACAATGTTCATATTCTTTAAAAAAAATTTGTAAATAAATATTTTATTGAAACTGTTAAAGCGGAAGTAGAGACATCTTGTTTGAAGCGAAATCGATACTGAAACTCTTTGATAAGATTAAAGTGAATGTAAATATTAAGAAAAAGGGTGTAATATTTACTTTTAAATATTGTAAAGATATCTTTTTGTTATAATTATTAAATTTAAAAAGGTGCTATAATGTAATTATGTATGTAATAGTTGCTGGCACTCACTTGGGGCTGTATGAGGTATGTGTAGTATTAAAGATGGAGTAGTTCCGTCAGGAACGGAAAGCTGTGTAAGCGTAGGAAAAGGTGGGAGCGGAAACGTTTGGCGCGCTTTGGCGGGCGCGAACAAAGTCAGTCGGTGGCCAGTGGTCTTAGAGGCAGCACGTACAGCGCCAGCATAGTGTGGAGTGCGCCATATTGTTGCATCTTGCCTCGGTTGGAAACTGCAGTTTATCACGGTCTGGTATGGGGAAAAAAACGGGCTATTGATTATAAGATGGATCATCGCAATGAAGAGGAAATAAGTCCGACATGGATAACTGCTCTTGGCCTTTCTGATATTAAAGCAGTTGTTGCCACCAACGCCACCGTCGCTGATCACAGCTTACAGGGTACGACAGTTTAGCTATGTATTATAGTGTGTGCCAGGAAGTTGAAATGTGCTTTAAGTGTAATAACCATCATCCAAATTAACAATTGTATCCACCTGGTAATTTATCCCGCTCATAAACCAAGCAGGATCCTAACCTGGTAAATGAAAATTCCGAGTGACCTGTATTCAGCCAAGACTGTGAAATCTTTAATATATTGTTGGCAAATCAGTGATTAATCAGTGAAATAATTCATGGAAAGAATAACTGAGAATTTCATAATTAAAATTGCTATTATTTTCTTTGTTAAAATGATTACGTAAGGTTATGCCAGATTCAGAGACCACATTAGATAAATTGTCTGGTACTTTCACATTACGTATTGATGAAAGGATATACTGAGTTGATGATTAATGGTGATAAATAGTAACGTTAAACAGTCTATAGTGAATCAATGAAATGTTGAGTACCAAATATGTTGAGGTAGAAACCCCCCTGTCCAAATTTCCTTTTGTTTTCATGAAATCAGTCTGTTTAGTTAAGCAATTGGGTGCTGTAGTTTTGTTTCGAGCGGCTAAACTTTTCTTGTATTGCTGAACCATCTTTTATCTAAATCTAAAGTGAAGTCTGTTAGGTAATTAGGGAGTTAAAATATTTTCTGCTGTCCTACTCAGCTCCATTACGTGTGCCTAAATAGACTGGCGAATAATAGTGCACCACCAACCACATATATTGTTATCGATGCAGAATAGTAGTCTGACTACTGTTGTTTGCCAAACCTCTGAACTAATGACTTATTTGAAGAAACGAGTTAAAGTCTGATGTTTATTCCTTAGGTTAACACACACGGTTATTGCTCTTGTTTTTTGTGGTTTTGCTGTCCGAATAGGTAACTGCATTTCTGTTTGTTACATTGCTTATTATTAACAGTATAGTATAAGAATGTTACAGTTGGCTTTACATGACAGCATGTTTTGTAAACCAATTCAGAGAATACAAAATACACGCAAGTATTACATCTGGTTTTACATATCATGATAGTAAATAACACACACAAGTCAAAAAGAGGATTATTACAAATGGCGTTACCACTGCAGCAAGGCCATACGCCTGCCACGAGACTCAGCCGAGCAGGCAACATGCCTTCAGTCGTCAACAGTCCAATGTCAGTGTTGACGGGCCCACGCGAGGCGTAAAGCTTTGTGTCGTGCAATCATCAAGGGTTCACTAGCGGACCTTCGAAAGCCCATATAGATGATGTTTCGTTGAATGGTTTTCACGCTGACACTTGTTGATGGCCCAGCATTGAAATCTGCACCAATTTGTGGAAGGGTTGCACTTCTGTCACAGTGAACGATTCTCTTCAGACATCGTTGGTCCCGTTCTAGGGGGATCTTTTTCCGGCCGCAGCGATGTCGGAGATTTGATGTTTTACCGGATTTCTGATATTCACGGTTAACTCGTGAAATGGTCGTACGGGAAAATCCCCACTCCATCGCTACCTCGGAGATGCTGTGTCCCATCGCTCATGCGCAGACTATAACACGAGGTTCAAACTCATTTAAATCTTGATAACCTGCCATTGTAGCAGCAGCAACCGATCTAACTACTCCGCCAGACACTTGGTGTCTTACATAGACGTTACCGACCGCAGCGCCGTATTCTGCCTGTTTACATATCTCTGTGTTTGCATACACATGCCTGTAACAGTTTGTTTTGGCGCTTCAGTGTACATCGTTCGTTACAATAGTTACAAGTATGAAAATACGAATGATCATCATTCGTGTACCAGGATATTCTATTTTCTACATTCTGCTTTCTTCCTTGCACCCAATCCCCAGTAACACCTGTGATCAACCCATCTCACTTACTCCCATACGTGTAAAGCTAAACCCCCTCCAGCCAAATGTGAGCTCACGGTCCGCGCAGGCCCTATTCCCACTCAACTTCATTCAAACAACTCCCTAAGTCAAGCTCCACCTCTGAAGACATCATTCCCTTCTTTATCACTATCCCAAAAAAACACCCATCTGTGTGTGCTGATGTCAGATTGCGCTTACGCCTGGAGAAAAGTCCCACAGGGAGCTGGTGTTTGGACAAAACACTTGCTTGCACTGCGTCGTGAGCTGGCGTGTGTCTCATCGTCAAGACGCACCACTCTGTTTCCTTCTCGCCGTCCTTCCCAGTTGTATCATTCATTGCCTGCAACAAAAGTCTTTTCGTAGGTGACTACCTACCTGACGCCTGTTCTGGTGCAATCGCCAGAGAATAATAGAAAAGCTCCAGGTCGTATCTTCTCAGTTTGCCTCACAAGGGCTGAGTGCACCCCGCTCGGCAGACGCGATGGTCACCCATCCAAGTGCTAGCCCACCCGGCAGCGCTTGTCTCCCGTGATCCGACGGAAAACTGGACACAGCCAACTCTACTGCCTCTCGATCTTCCTCACTGCACATGCAACCACTCTGAAATTTAAAGTTCGTAATACAAATCTTCTACTAGCATTCGTCGACGGAAATTCACATTCAGATCATCCACGTTGCAGCTCCTATCAGACCGGCGGTCACTGCGCTCTAAACAAACGTTACCGACGAAACTACTCCCGCTAGTGACAAACGGTGTGGCTTTATCCACATCCAAGTGCTGATAAGCTCTAAACCAACGCTGTCGAAACAGAGTTAACCGCGAATGACACGCGGTGTGTCCCCGAGCTAACCCGAACGTCTACTGCCTTTGCGACGAGTAAAATTCAGGCACTGTTCGTTCAGAAGTCTTATTGACACCTTCGCCTTTTCCAGAGTGACATAACGCCGGCAGTTGCTTGTTTAATATCAGTTTCTTACAATGTATCAGCTTCTTTGTTAATAGATGAAGTAGTATCATAGGAAAAGTATTTTAAGTCGACTATACAAACAAGCTAAATCAACAATAGCAGCTTACAAGGCCAATGGCGACCCACTCCAAGATATCGACAATGATCTCCCTATATTACATATAATGGGCAAGAGACACAATATCGACTTCTACGAAGAACTACAAATTTTCGTTTATGACACGGATGTAACATTTTAGGAACAAAATTTTTTTTCTTTTTGTGGTGAACTCTTTTTACAACTGTGTTGTTGTCCTGTACAATGCAGGTGGTGCAACTCCGGAAACGCAATCTGATTAAATGAGTCGGCAATACTATCTGGAATTGTACAATTTTATTTCAAGAGGCTTTTACCAAAATAACCACAAAACCTAAGAATGTACCCTAAAAAACTTCTCTATGAAATTCTGTATTGTGCAGTGCAGTGGGCTGCGATACAATGCGTGACGTCACAGTGCGTGACTTACAGTTCCAATACATAGAGCAAACAGAGTAAAAAAGCTACATAAAATACCAATCGAATTTTGAAAAAATACGTAATCAAGAAATGTATCAGTGAAACTGTCCTACATTTTTTAAGGACGCAGCCTGACTAAATAAAATCCCGAACAGTAAATGATCCACTCCAATGTAAGAACAAAATTGTCTGCATACGAAATGCAATCTCCACTGGTCTTCACCTTAACTACATCTAACAAATATGTTGGAAAACAACACCTAACTACGAATGTTCTTACTATGTTATGACTGACTCTAACTATTTTTTGTGACTTACAAGTGGCACCGGAAACTCGGTACGGCTCTAAGTGATGAGCATAAAAAATGCAGCGCCGCAACAAAATAGCTGTAGGAAAGAACAGAAAGGAGAGCCTTGCGCACTGCAACGCAAGGACGTGCAACTATACTAAGCGGATGGTGCACCATTTTAGACCACTATATTTCGCAAAGCACGATGCGGTGACACACAATTAAAAATTCGGATTTTCGTGAGGGAACGTCGTAGAAAATAGATTTGCTAAATGATTGAAACAAAGTAACATTTAGTAAAGAACTATATTGTGAATGAAGAAGCTCATTGTTGACTTTTACAATCGTCTTTACAAAAATCAATTCTTCTTTATAATGGCTCCGCCATGAAATTAATTATTGAAATGGTAAAGGAGTGTCAAATCTATAACGTCTGAGAGTAAGTCATGTGTAAGTAACTTTGCTTAATCATGTTTGAATAAGGAAACTAACCCGAACCAATAAAGATAAATTCCATTGAAACCTCCCGTTATTCAAACATGTCGTAACTATATGCAAGCAAGCAGTGTAGCAACAACAGTGTCTGGAAATCTTCATTCTTAAATTAATCTGTACCAAATCATATATCAAAATCATCATTCTTTGTATCTTTATCTCTATTCTCTGCAAGCTTTTTCCAAACCGCTGGATAATGTGGCCAACACCCGACTCATTCACTAGCTTCTCTTAGAGTGCTGCAGCCACGACAATGCTACTGACAACCAAAGATCTCATTGCTTGTGCTCAGAATCTCTGCGACGGATATACAGTCTATTGATAATCTCTGGTTGGAAAATATCCAGTACACAGATGAGAAGTATGACACAGACTGAAAATATAGTTTACATCACTTTTTTTTAATACCAAAAATAAGCCAGAAAACATACGTGCTGCTGCATGATTAGGTAGAAAGTAACAATCCAAGTTTCTTCAACCATTTGCCGAATGTGAAATCTTTGTTTTATTACTACAAACAGTTAACTGAGAGAAAATTATCTTATCATTACCGAATAGCCAAGAAATACCAAATAATCATAA
Organism: Schistocerca serialis cubense; assembly: GCF_023864345.2. Taxonomy (NCBI): domain Eukaryota; kingdom Metazoa; phylum Arthropoda; class Insecta; order Orthoptera; family Acrididae; genus Schistocerca; species Schistocerca serialis. Next base: position 473,777,140 of record NC_064642.1, on the reverse strand, counting down.
TATTTAATATTTGCCATGACATCAATAAGCTTCTAGAAAAGCACTGTATTTTGATTGCTTGTGCTATCTTTGCCAGTGAAATAAAAAACTTAACTCCCTCCGAACAGGCATTGGAAGGCCCAACGGTACCGACCGCCCGCCGTGTCATCCTCGCCCACAGGCGTCACTGGATGCGGATATGGAGGGGGCATGTGGTCAGCACACCGCTTTCCCGGCCGTATGTCAGTTCACGAGACCGGAGCAGCTACTTCTCAATCAAGCAGCTCCTCAGTTAGTCTCATAAAGGCTGAGTGCACCCCGCTTGCCAACAGCACTCGGCAGACTGGATGGTCACCCATCCAAGTGCTAGCCCAGCCCGACAGCGCTTAACGTCGGTGATCTGACGGGAGACGGTGTCACCACTGCGGCACGGCCGTTGGCGCCGGTGAAATAAGTTTATCTTAAAAGTTAAGAGCCTTCAGAATAAAAGTATGAAGGGATGGTGTGTTTATTACTGTAATCTGTATGCCAGACAAATTTCCACCAAAAATATAGGTAAAGACATCAATGAAAGCATTTTAACACACAAATCTCTTAATGTATGTATTGAAAAAAAGGAACCTTTCTGGGCATAGTTAAATTTAGGTACATAACCTCACTGGTACACCCAGCGAATAATTTTCACCAGACTGAACGTTAATGAACTATAATTTAACTGTAATGCACCTAATGATGGCATGCTAATAAATGTTAGTAAACATTAGTAAAAAGTGCCTCCTATTTGAGAGATGTTGTAAACGGTGGGAAGGGGACAGGATAGGTGAGGGAGTGGCGTCTGCCCAATGTATATTGAAATCTTATTCGATAACAGACGCCATTTTACGTGAAAAAGGGGTAAGTAATATGAATAAGTAATTCAAAATCAAAATGATTAAACATAATCAACAGAAGAATTATTATGAAATGACGTCCATAATTTTAGATTTGCAGTTTAATCCTTCCACTCACGATAAAGAATAGCGCAATGCCTTCAAATATACGTAACAGTGTCACTTTTACAATCCAAAACGAATAATGCGCAATAAAGACGTTAATAATTAAAAAGAGCTGCGCTATTTCATTAATGACATACTCATTCGTTTCATTCATTTACACTATTTTTGTCAATCGCAACATATAAATGTTCGAAGTAATGAAATCTCTACCACTAGCTACAGGCTAGAAACCACGCACTTTCACACAACGAAAAAAACATGTTACCAATGTCAAAATATATTTCACAGGATGTTCAAAGTTACTGGCCGGTCACCAGTGCTACCGCTTCGATACCAAGCGTATTGGAAGACTGGCCGAAATACTGGTGTACATAACTGCCTGCAAAGAAGAGACTGCATTTGAAAGATAATGTTAAGCTGGTAGAAGTTCACATAGGCGCTCAGAAGTCGTGCTGAGTTGGTGAACCTGCACGAAAAAACGAACAGCGGTTAGTATCTTGTTCCACCTAGTTGTGTCGTCATTACAGAAACTACAGTGTCTTCAACCCCGTGCTCTTCATGTGCTGATAAGCTTTTTTGACCAATAAGCGACTCCACAACTAAAACTGTTCTGCTGTCGTCATGTATGATTTTAGAAATCAACTTCTGTCGCCACGTCAGCATATGTTTCTTGTGGACTTACCAGAAGATGACATGACTGCTACGATACTATCCACATGAAACAAACTTCGACTTACGGACCAAATGTCCTGCTTTGCTCTTTTAAAGCTACGAAGATGACAGCAAACGTCCATCTCGAGGTACCGTTGACGTTATTATGTAGCTGAGCGTCTTGTTACTGGCGGAATGCACGACTGTAGATCGACCAGACGTGCCACGTGATTTCTAAATTAAACCTGTTGTGCTCCATATTGCACACATTCTGTCTAGCGATTGTGTCCATAACAGATCTGGTATTAGCGACAAGTATTGCTGTCTCGTTATATTTTTTTCTTTCTTTTTCGCTACACGATACCATGTTTCTATTCGAAAGCGTGCACCCACCTGGCAGATGCTTTTAGACCCACCTCCATTGCAGCTTTAACGCCCCACTGGTGTATATTAACGTCGGGGATCATCTTTTTTTTATAAATGCGCTATTAAATTTATTCAGACAAACTGTGTTGACCTTGGAAATCATATGTTGATAGCCAGCCCTGGTGACCGATCGGTTCTAGGCGCTTCAGTCTGGAACCACGCGACTGCTACGGTCGCAGGTTTGAATCCTGCTTCGGGCATGGATGTGTGTGATGTCCTTAGGTTAGTTAGCTTTAAGTAGTTCTAAGTTCTAGGGGACTGATGATCTCAGATGTTAAGTCCCATTGTGCTCAGAGCCATTTGAAACATCTTGACACGCACCCCGATGTTCAACGTTTTACTTCAAATGTACAAATCCCCCTTTGTTTTTACAATTCAAATTTCCTCCTGAAGATTCTGAAAAGACAGATTTCCCTTCAGTCCACTTTTCCAAAAGGCAGCAGCTCGTTTTATTTAGTCTACTCCTCTGGCACGGACAGATCAGTATTCAACGATATTACATCTATAAAACAGGGTCCATCATTTCATCCCGTTGCACCAATTACGCCGTTTGACGAATGTGACTGGTGGAGGTGCAGCCTCATTATCGTCATCGTCATCCTCTCGCAAATAAACAGCGAACGTCAGTCCACTATTTTGCTCTGTATCTAGGACGTCTTCCTTCTTGAAGCCGTCTATGATTCCTGCAATGAACAATGAAAAATACAAGCAGCAGCACGAAGTAGCATGTGCCCCGTATAAAAGATACTCGAATAGTCACATGAATAATGTTTACCAGTCACGACTTTCAGAAGCTCCCGTTCTCGAACGCTGCAATTTTATCGTCACTCCGTACCGTTCCTGAAGGTGCCGTGCTATCGTTTGTTGGTTCACCGATATTACGAAAACAAACCTCTTACCCATTCCACAGTACAGTATTTTACTCTCGGGCATTAGACGACTGCATTGGGACTGAAAGATTACAAACAACCGGACGCGCGCTTGTTTAAAAGCTGTACTTACTATCAGAAATATGACCGAATTTTCATGCGGCATCCATTGCTAGGTCTGACATCTCGCAAGTGTGCTTTTTCTCCTTAAAATATAAGGTTCAAATGGCTCTGAGCACTATGCGACTTAACTTCTGACGTCATCAGTCGCCTAGAACTTTGAACTACTTAAACCTAACTAACCTAAGGACATCACACACATCCATGCCCGAAGCAGGATTCGAACCTGCGACCGTAGCGGTCGCTCGGTTCCAGACTGTAGCGCCTAAAATATAAGATCGAGTAGCTCATGTTCCTTCGTAAGTACTACACGTTCTAGACTGGAAGTGACTTAAGTTGCTTCACTACACAGAGGGTACCTAATGCTAAATTACTCATTATAGCCGGCCGGGGTGGCCGAGCGGTTCTAGGCGCTACAGTCTGGAACCGCGCGACCGCTACTGTCGCAGGTTCGAATCCTGCCTCGGGCATGGATGTGTGTGATGTCCTTAGGTTAGTTAGATTTAAGTAGTTCTAAGTTCTAGGGGACTGATGACCTCGGCAGTTAAGTCCCATAGTGCTCAGACCCATTTGAACCATTTGAACTCATATTAGGCAACTTTGTTATTCAAATTTGCTGCACCTTCATCTTCATCTACATCTACATGGCTATTCCGTAAATCACACGTAAGTGGCTGGTAGAGGGTTCATAGAACCACATTCACGATAATTCTCTGTAATTCCGCTAGCAAACAGCACGCAGAAAAACGAACACCTACATCTTTACGTAGCTCTGATTTCCCTTATTTTATTATAATGACCGCTACACCCTATGTAGGTCGGCGTTGGCTGAAATTTCGTGAGAAGATCCCGCAGCAACGAGAAACGCCTTTGTTTTAATGATGTCCATCACAAATCTTGTGGCGCTCTCTCCCCTATTTCTCGATAATGCAAAACGTGCTACCCTTATTTGAAGTTTCTCTGTGTACCCCGTTAATCCTATCTGGTAAGGATACCACCCCTCACAGCAGTTTTCCGTAAGAGGACCGACAAGCGGATTGTAGGCAGTCTCTTTAGTAAGTAAGTTGCATCTTCTAAATGTTTTGCCAACAAAACGCTGTCTTTGTTTCGCTTCACCACAACATTTTCTATGTGTTCTTTCCAATTTAAGTTGCTCGTAATTGTAATTGCTCGACATTTAGTAATTTACGGTATTTAGGTTTCGTTGATTTATCATGTAAACGAAGTTTAACGGATTCCTTTCAGCACTCATGTGAACGAACGACCTCATTATTTAGGATCAGTTGCCAATTTTCGCACAATACCGTTGTCTTCTCTAAATCGTTTTGTAATTCGTTTTGATCTTCTGATGACTCCACTAGACAATAAGCGACAGCATCATCTGCAAACAACCTAAGACGACTGCTCAGATTGTCTCCTAAATATCTTACATAGATAAGGAACAGCAGTGGACCTATAACACTACCTTGGGGAATGCCAGGGATCACTTCTGTTTTACTCGATGACTTTCCTTCAGTTGCTATGAACTGTGACCTCTCTGACGGGAAATCACGAATTCAGCCGCATAACTGAGACGATATTCCATAAGCACACAATCTGATTACAAGCCGCCTGTAAGGTTCAGTGCCAAAAGCCTTCTGTAAATCTAGAAGTAATGAATCAATTCGAAATCGCTTGTCGATAACACTCAACACTTCGTGTGAGTAAAGAGCTAATTTTGTTTCACAAGAACAATGTTTTCTAAATCCGTGTGAGTCAAAGGACCGTTCTCTTCGAGATGTTTCATAATTATCGATTTTACTGACATGGGCATATAGTTTTAGTGAATTACTCCTACTGCTTTTCTTAAATATTGATGCACCTGAGCAACTTTCCAGTCTCTTGGTAAGAATCTTTCGTCGAGCAAGCGGCTTTATATGATAGTTAAGTAAGTGATTAAGTTGCTTCTCTACTGCGAGGCTATCTACCTCTTACTCAAGTTGGCAGCTGTTCTTGATTCGAATTATGAAATATTTACTTCGTCTTCTTTGGAGAAAGAATTTCGGGACTCTGCTTTAGCAACACTGTTATCGATAGCATTTCCATTGCTATCGCGCAGAGAGGGCATTGATTGCGTCTTTCAGTTAGCATGCTTTACCTACAACCACGATCTGGATTTTCTGCCAGGTTTCGAGACAAAGTTTGGTTGTGGAAACTGTTATAAGCATCTCGCACTGAAGTTCGAGCTACATTTTGAGCTTCTATAAAAGATCGGCAATCTTGGGGATTTTGCTTTAGTTTAAATTTGGCTAGCTTTTCTCGTTGTTTCTGCAACAGTGTTCTGGCCGGTTTTGTGTTCCATGGGAGGGGGATAAGCTCCATCGTTTGCTAATTCATTTGGTATAAATTTATCAATTGCTGTCAATTCTTTTTCTTTGAATTCAAGCCACATCTGGTGTGTTACTTTAGCAAGAGTGGAGATAGTCTCCCAGGAAGGAGCCAAGCGACTTTTTATATGTTTTTCTGGATATATACGTACTTCGTGGAGTGGATTTGGGAGTTACGGTATTCAGTTTCACGAGGACAACCCTGTGTTCACTAATCCCTGTGTCAGTTTTGATGCTCAATATTAACTCAGACCTACTTGTTGCTGAGAGGTCAAGTGCGTTTTCACAACCGTTTACTATTCGAGAGGGTTCATGACCCGCTAGCAATGATTTTCAGAGTATGTGTTTAGCACAATTTCGGATGATGTTTTATGCGTACCTCCGGATTTAAACATGTATTTTCACCAACATATCGAGGATAGTTTGAGGTCACAGCCAACTACAATGAAGACCCAAAGAAACTGGTACACCTGCCTAACATTGTGTAGGGACAAAGTGTGCACGCAGAAGTGCCACAACACGACGTGGTATGGACTCCACTAACGCGGGGACTGACATCAGGAATCATGCAGGTAAGAGTACGAGGGGATGGAGAACAGCATGTTGCAAGACATCCCAGATACGCTCAATAATGTTCATGTCTGCATGTCTGGGGAGTCTGGTGGCCAGCGGAAATGTTTAAACTCAGAAGAGAGTTCCTGGAGCCAGTCTGTAAATTCCGGACGTGTGGGTGTCGCGTTGTCCTGCTGAAATTGCCCAAGTTCGTCGGAATGAACAGCGGACATGAATAGATGCAGGTGATCAGGCAGGATGCTCATGTACGTGTCACCTGTGAGAGTCGTATCTAGACGTATCAGGGATCCCATATAACTACAACTAAACACGCCCCACAGCATTACAGAACCTCCACCGGCTTGAACAGTCCCCTGCTGACACACAAGATCCATGGATCCAAGAGGTTGTCTCCCATACCCATACACATTCATCCGCTCGATACAATTTGCAACGAGACTCGTCCGACCAGGCAACATGTTTCCAGTCATCAACAGTCCAATGTCGGTGTTGACAGGCCCAGGCGAGGCGTAAAGCTTTGTGTTGTGCAGTCATCTAGGCTACACTAGTAGGCCTTCGGCTCAGAAAGCCCATATCGATGATGTTTCATTGAATGGTTCGCACGCTGACACTTGTTGATGGCCCAGCATTGAAACCTGCAGCTATCTGCGGAAGGGTTGCACTTCTGTCACGTTGAACGATTCTCTTCAGTCGTCGTTGGTCCCGTTCTTGCAGGATCTTTTTCCTACAGCCGTGACGTCGGAGATTTCATGTTTTACTGGATTCCTGGTATTCACGGTACACTCGTGAAATGGTCGTACGGGAAAATCCCCACTTCATCGGAGATGCTGCGTCCCATCGCTCGCGCGCTGACTGTAACACGACGTTCAAACTCACTTAAATTTGATAAAATGCCATTGTAGCAGCTGTAACCGATCTAACAATTGCGCCAGACACTTCTTTTCTTATATAGGCGTTGCCGACCGCAGCGCTGTATTCTGCCTGTTTACATATCTCTGTATTTGAATACACATGCCTATTTCTGTTTCTTTGGCACTTCAGTGTATAAATGTATGAGTCGACAATGAATTTGAAATTAGACTCCAGTTTTCTATGAACCTTTCATAAATTATATCAGCTGAGTTGCGAGGTCGGTAAATGGGTCGAGTTATTACTCTATTCCGGTTGCCAAGAGTGGCCTCTACCCATACTAACTCACACGAACTATTTACTTTAATTTCGCTACAAGATAAGCTGCTTCTAACAGCAACAAACGCGCCACCGCCAACAGTATTTAGACTACCGTTTCTGAAAACCGTTCGGCCTTCGTAAAAATTTCGGCTGAACTTATCTCCGCCCTTAGCCAGCTTTGAGTGCCTATAACAATTTGTGCATCAGTGCTTTCTATTAGCGCTTGTAGCTCTGGTACTTTCCCAATACAGATACGACAATTTACAACAGTTTTACCGATGGCTCCTAGATCTACGTTCTTCTTGTGTTCGACCTGTACCCTTTGAGATTGAAGCCCCTTCTGTGTTCCGCGAGGCCCTCTAACCTAAAAAAGAAAACCTTCTATGCTTTCCTACGTCTTCGTCGTTGCAAATGTCTAATAACGATTTTTAAGGTAGGGTTACATATCCGCTGGCAACCAGAAGAAACTCTCGTATGGCGGCGGTAGCTGTTGCGTCACCTGCCCACGTAACACAATGTGCGAACGTCTTGCCTCTCAAGAGACTGCGAGGCATTATGTTGTTGTTATACGATGAATTCGGACCACCTCGCCACGCACGCTTTCTGACATTAAGTGATGCGCTCCCTGTAACATTGAAAGTCCTCCCCAAATTGCCTCTCTCTTTTTTCGCCCAGAGACAATTTTCTTCTTGTAGCTAACACGTTTCTGCAGATGTGTTATCACCTCATAAGCGCCTGTTCATCAAATGCCGCCCACAGAATCTGAAGGTGGCCATTGTGGGCCGAAACCATTTATAACTGTATCATGAACAATGATTGAGTAAAAAATAAAAACTTTACTGTTACAGCAAACATGACAGAAAAGGAAACTCGAGTGTTGTATAGCCATACGTGTTTAATGGCCAATAGAAAACATATCAATAAAGATCCAAGCTAGCCCTTTTGGTAGCTCCATCACGTCTAACTGACGTCAGATCTAGCATTATGTGTTAACCATCGACACAAGGGGAATAGAAGGAGAGAGTGTGATTTTTCTTTATTCATAGTTGAGATATCTGCTTCGGAAGTACTGTAGACAGTGTTCTCTACGTACATCAAAATATAGAAAATCTTATGGAATGACATCGGCAGATCTTGGAAGTGATGCTTCGTCGAGGCAAAGTCATACACTAATACGCACCAACGTCCATACCAAAATGAACCAGACCACTGCCCTGCTCAAAAATAATATCTAGATGATAGACGTTGAGGGACTGAAAACAACTGCAACATGTTATAATTAACAATGTATGTAATGATTTTCACAGAAAAAAGAACAGGACAATAATTGTATTATGCAAAAGCTCGCACGAAACGTTCGTCACGGTCTACCTCTGGAGAGCGTATATAATCTGATTACGGGACTCAGATATGCACGTTATATCATTTCTCTGAAGCAATGGCATAAATGACTTCACATCAAAAATGCTGCATGTCATCAATATATTGCAATTTTTCGACTGAAAATATCACATCGAACAGTGGCCTCAGCAGGCAATAAAACATGGATAGTTTGTATTCCATAGGGATGGAAATATAATATTTTGCGTAACGTGGTACATATAGATTTTTTTATTTTTTTATTCACATGAGGATATATAAACTAATTTCTTGGAACATGGTACACGAGACTGTCATTTTGCTCCTAGCCTTTCTCCAAAGTTCCTTTTTCGGTAATGTAGTAACAGAATCTGTATACTTGACCACGTCGAATCACGACTAAGTAACCTTAACATCGGGCTTCACTGCCGAATAACATGCCTGAAATTTTTATCTGACTGGTATTGTTGATGTTTCTCGCGATACCAGAGGATGTACAAACCTATTACTGACTAGTCAATATTTCATATTTCGTGAATACTGCAGTTCCATCGGACACATAAAATAAATCTAAAACAGAAACAATTGCCAAATTTTACGAAGTTTAGTCGCTATCTTCACATGTCGCTAGTATTACATGTTTTATGTTGTTAAAGACAGTGACGAGTCTCATTATCATTCATATGATCTCAGCCCTCTAGTCACTGGACGCAAGAAAACATCATGCTTTTTACAATAACACAAACTAACCACCGATATGTACGATAGAAGAACCCAAATAGTGAAAGGATTGTTGCATGCCCGATCGACTGCCGTATTTGCTCAGAGATAACAGGTTTTATTGTACTACGTGGTTAAAGGGTACGTACAAATAAAATTTTGGCCTGGAACATGTACGCATGTATCATGTGGCTGAACTCACAAAATAAGCCCAATTAAATCGCGCCAATTTTCTTCGCGAACGGTCGGGTATGAAAGTAAGGCATTATGGAAACAAAGTTGAAAGAAAGCACATTAGGGCCCTATCCAGAAGTCCGGAACATTTAAAGGTCTACCCAGTAACACGCATGTCGGTTGATAAAGAAATCCCAATAAAGACTGAGAAATTACAAACACAAATTTACAGGCATAATATCAGAGCAGGATTTAATCAGTTTAAATAAAGAATAAAATACGGTGGGAGTCTATTTAACATTACGAGCTATATGAAACGTTGATTGGTACCACGTGCAAGCAATCACAAAGAAGAGGACTGAATTATGAAAACTTCATTCGCGAATCAACAGAAAGGCTGGAGAAACATTATTTAAGCAAATATATCGAAGATGAAGCACTGTAAGAAGCTGTTGGAAATCACAAGACGTGACAAAGACCCATCTAGCCGTAAGTGGTTGGAATCACAACGAGACAACGACTAATTTAATGAATTACAAATTGTGAAACATTTGAAAGAAGTCAAGCACTACTTATACAAATTTAACTAAGGAAAGAATGGAGAACAGTGTTGCTCGCTGACTAGTCTCAGCATTCTAACAGCCCCAGACACTAGTGGCCAACCTCAGTGCAACAGAAAAAACTAGTCCGAGTGGTCTTCCTCCAACCAGCCCCAAGTACAACACATCTGTTTCTTCCCCTGGCGCCTCATTCCTCCACAAGTGTGCCGCGAAAACCCAACGAACACCATAAAACACATGAGACGATGCCAGCTTCCGCGACTAAAGCTGCTTGAACTCTCTGATCAGCAATCTATTATTCACAGAGCCAGAGATATCGAGTTTACGACCTTGGCAAACCGGTGAGATTTTCAGTACGTGTGAAAGGAGATGAAAATCTAATAGTTATGGGGGATCGGAATGCGTTCGTAGGGAAAAGAGTGGGAGGAATGGTTACAGCAGAATGTGGAATTGGTAGTAAGAATGCGATAGGAGAAAGACTACTTGAATTCTGCAATAAATTTCAGTTAGTTATAGTAAATACTCTGTTCAAGAACCACAAGAGGAAGAGGTTTACTTGCAAGAATCCGGGAAACACGGAAAGTTAGATTACGTAATGGTCAGGAAGAGATTCCTAAATCAGATACTGGAATTAAGGCGTACTCAGGAGCAGATATGGACCCAGATAACAATTAGTGATGAAGACTAGACTGTTTAAGAGACTATTCAGGAAGAATCAGTCCGCAAAGAAGTGGGATGTGGAACAGATACGTTTGAAGTTCTTGGATGCTGTAGATACTGCCGTAAGGAACAGCTCAGTATGCATTTCAAATGGCTCTGAGCACTATGGGACTCAACTGCTGAGGTCATAAGTCCCCTAGAACTTAGAACTAATTAAACCTAACTAACCTAAGGACATCACACACATCCATGCCCGAGGCAGGATTCGAACCTGCGACCGTAGCGGTCTCGCGGTTCCAGACTGAAGCGCCTATAACCGCGCGGCCACTCCGGCCGGCAGTATGCATTTCAGTTGAAGAGAAATGATAATCAGAAACTGATAACTACAAAGAAACCATGGAAGAAATACATCAACTGATCGATGAAAGAAGGAAGTAAAAAACTATTATGGGAAATTCAGGAATACTGAAATACAGGTTGCTTAGGGATGAAATAAATAGGAAGTGTAGGGAAGGTAAGGTCAAATGGCTGCATGAATAATGCGAAGAAATAGAAAAAGAAATGATTGTCGGAAGGACTGAATGAGCATATGAAAAAGTCAAAACAATCTTCAATGAAATCAAAAGCAAGGGTGTTAACATTAAGACTGTAATGAGAACTCCATTCTTAAATGCAGAGGAGAAGAGGATAGATGGAAAGAGTACACTGAAGGCCTCTATGAGGAGGAACACTTGTCTGATGATGGGATAGAACAACACTCGGTAGTCGATAGGGAAGGGAGAGATGATCCAGTATTAGAATTCAAAAGATCTTTGGAAAGCTTAAGATCGAATAAGACGTAAGGGATAGACGTCGTTCCATCAGAATTTCTAATATCATTGTGGGGGGCGGGGGGCATAAAAGCGGCTATTCACGTTGGCGAGCAGAATTTATGAGTCTGGGTATATACAATGTGACTTTCGGAAAAACATCATCCACATAATTCAGAAGATTGCAAGAGCAGGCAAGCGCGAGAATCATCACCAAATCGGCTTAATAGCTCATGCATCCTACTTGCTGACGAGAATAATATGCAAAAGAATGCAAAAGCAAATTGAGGATCTGTTAGATGACGATCAGTTGTCTTTAGGAAAGGTAAAGGCACCAGAGACTACGTTGCAGTTGATAATAGAAGCAAGACTAAAGAAAAATCAAGACACTTCTATAGGATTTGACGAAGTGGAAAAAGCGTTCAATAATGTAAAATGGTACAAGATGTTGGAAATTCTGAGAAAAATAGTGGTAAGCAAAGACAGGTGAAGTTGCAGCATTAGAAAATTGCAGCGAAATGCAGGAAGATCTGCAGCGGATGGGCACTTGGTGCAGGGAGTGGCTACTGACCCTTAACATAGACAAATGTAACGTGTTGCGAATACATAGAAAGAAGGATCCTTTATTGTATGATTATATGATAGCGGAACAAACACTGGTAGCAGTTACTTCTGTAAAATATCTGGGAGTATGCGTGCGGAACGATATGAAGTGGAATGATCATATAAAATTAATTGTTGGTAAGGCGGGCGCCAGGTTGAGATTCATTGGGAGAGTCCTTAGAAAATGTAGTCCATCAACAAAGGAGGTGGCTTACAAAACACTCGTTCGACCAATACTTGAGTATTGCTCATCAGTGTGGGATCCGTACCAGGTCGGGTTGACAGAGGAGATAGAGAAGACCCAAAGAAGAGCGGCGCGTTTCGTCACAGGGTTATTTGGTAAGCTTGATAGCATTACGGAGATGTTTAGCTAGCTCAAGTGGCAGACTCTGCAAGAGAGGCGCTCTTCATCGCGGTGTAGCTTGCTGTCCAGGTTTCGGGAGGGTGCGTTTCTGGATGAGGTATCGAATATATTGCTTTCCCCTGCTTATACCTCACGAAGAGATCACGAATGTAAAATTAGAGAGATTCGAGCGCGCACGGAGACTTTCCGGCAGTCGTTCTTCCCGCGAACCATACGCGACTGGAACAGGAAAGGGAGGTAATGACAGTGGCACGTAAAGTGCCCTCCGCCACACCGTTGGGTGGCTTGCGGATTATAAATGTAGATGTTGTAACATTATGTGATTGCCTTATCATTTTAAATCATTCACTAATCGAGCAGTCGCTCGGCAACAGCTACAGTTAGCAAATAATGTTGCGAGAATGTAAAAGGTTAACGACCTGTGACGTAACTTGTTTATTGTCGAAGCGCCGTCAGAGATGCAGTGAGTTATTGACTTTTAAAACCGCGGCGCGAAAAACGGACAGAAGAAGAACACTTTTTTACACTTTTTTTTTGATGTACGAGATATTCTCGATGAACAGTTACTCATTCTTCTCTTGTCTCCTGTAACTTGTGTCGGACGCGCATGTCTTGCCGCCGTATTATTATCGTTAAAAATAATATTGTTTTAGTGTAAAGTAAATGTGTAATACTAAAAGTGCCTAGCAGTAGATTTATTGTGCGACGTGTATGTGAAAACGTCGAAGGAATTGTTTTCATTACGAGAAGTGCCAGTCAAAACGGCATCCATGTTAAATCCTTCATTGCAGTGTAAGTTCGTCTATTAATTGCCATAAATTCAGACTTAAATGGAACTGGTGTATGGACTATTTATTTAATATAGAATCTATGTCTCACTCCGTCATGAAGTTATTTAATTTTCTTTATGTTTCTGCCAAATAGAGAGTTCACAGTCACGAATTCTTTCGTCGAAATCGGACGGAAGTTGCATGCGGCGAAATATTTTCTCCGCGCCATATTCTACTGGTAAATGCATGATAAACTACGGTCCCTTAGGAAATTCATGTTGAGCTATCCAAAAATAATTATATTTTGAATAGGCATTTACTCTCTTCCGCAATGCAACTTCCGACTGATCAGACGATCCAACAAGAAACAGCCGCACACGGTCGGCGTTCGCAAATATGTTTCCACCGCTGATTATAGCTATATGTTACAGCACAAAAGTAAACATATTGTTATAATTAGCGGCTACGAACGGGGACATTTATAACTGTATGTTTATGTATACACATTACGTAAACATATTGTTATAATGTAGATAGATGTACTATACGATATGTACAAGAGCCAAGAGGAAACAATAAAAGTGGAAGACCAAGAATGAAGTGCTCCATTAAAAAGGGTGTAAGACAGGAATGTAGTCTTTCGCTCCTACTACTCAATCTATACATCAAAGAAACAACGAGGGAAATAAAAGAAAGTTTCAAGAATGGAATTAAAATTCAAGGTGGAATGATATCAGTGATAAGATTTGCTGATGACATTGCTATCCTCAGTGAAAGTGAGGAATAATTACAGGATCTGCTGAACAGAAAGAACAGTACACAATATGGATTTAGAGTAAATTTAAAAAAGACGAAATTAATGAGAAGTAGCATAAATGAGAACAGCTAGAAACTTAATATCAGGATTGGTGATCACTAAGTACACAAAGTAAAGGAATTCTGCTACCTAGCTAGCAAAATAACCTATGACGGACTGAGCAAGGAGGACATAAATAGGAGACAGGGCTTTCCTAGCCAAGAGAAACCTATAGTATCAAACAAAGGTCTTAATTTGAGAAACAAATTCCTGAGAATGTACGTCTGGAGCACAGCTTTGTATGGTAGTGAAACATGGACTGTTCTAAAACCAGAAAAGAAGAGAATCGAAGTATTTGAGATGTGGTGTTACAGACGAATGTTGAAAATTATGTGGAGTGTTAAGGTAAGGATGGGGGTGGTTCTGCGCAGTATCAGAGAGGAAGGGAATATAGAGATTGGAATACATCCAGCATAAAATTAAGGACGTAGGATGCAAGTGTCAGTCATTTAACTCATTATTTTTCATACTTTTACTCTCTTAAAGCTAAGGGAGGTTTAATATCTCTCGTCTTATGAAACGAGTAGGCCCAGTATTCGACTGAGCCGTTTCAAGGTTTCATGAATGTTGTTGACAAGTTTTTAATTTCGATGGTAAGTTTAATTGTGTATATTCAGTAAGAAACAAGCAATGGTGTGTCATATGATGTGCACTGACGAAGTAGGAAGAAATGAAAGCTTATGGTTTAAAGCGATCATTGTGAATAGCGCAAAAGTTGCGGTGAGACGAGAATGGGGTAGGATACAACCAAGTTCTTTTCAAAGGCATCAATCGCTATTCGCCTTTGTCGATCTGGGGCACCTGATAGGAATTTTCAGTGTCAGATCTCTTAACCACTGCACCACCTCGCTCGTTGGCAAAATTCGTGTATGGGAGACCAAAAGCTGTCTATTGCGAATGTTTTTCACCATTTGTCTTCAAAGAGCCTGCATCCGAAGCTGAGTGGTCAGTGCGTCTGACACCTATGTAAAAGACCAAGATTCAACTTAGGTGACTGGAGAACAGGGATAAGCTGTACTCTGCCTCGACACGCCAGGTGAGGATCTGCTTGAATGAGAAGCAGCTGGAAACTGACAACGGTTGCCTCTCCATACCGCGTGAAAATGACGCTGTAAGGCCCAGGACGATATGGTGGCCGGTCGGCATCGAGTGGACCCGGTGGACCTGATCGCTGAGGTTTTTTATTGGTAAAGAGAATACTATATCCGATTTCCAGAAAGGGGTCGGCTGTGTTTCAGCCCAAATGAAATAGTACATTTGAAACGACAGTTTGTCAATTGTCTGCTACCTCCGCAGCTAAAATGTGGCGCACAGAACTAACGGCACTGTTGCGAGCAATCCAGTGCCGAAAGCTGACTAGATGTGCGGTGTGCTAGAGGGCAGTTTTATTGTATTAAGGTATTTGTATTGTATTATAGTTTCTTCTCGTTGCAGTGACATTTGGAAAGTGTAAAGAATTAATGATAGTACGCTTCTAAACGAGCTGATTTTTCCTCCACAATATCTAGGGAACAGAAACGTGGGAGGCTTAAAAATATTGATTTTTCCTTTAAAAGATGGTTCTCCAATTTTTCGAAGCAGTTCTCTCGAAATGAACAGAGTCTTTCTTCCATTGTCTGCCAGTTCAGATTTTGCTCCATTTTTGTCACAAACTCTCTCCAATAGACGAATGCTGTAGCGCCCTTCTTTGTATGCGCTAGAGGTCTCGTCGTGTCACCCAGGGTGAGTCCCGAACATTTGAGCGCAAATCAAGTATGACCCAGGCATGTATTTTCTACGCAATGTCTTTTTTATTGATGAACTGCAGTTTCCAGTATCCGACCCGACTGATAGCCTGCTATGTGATTTATCTGAAACTGGGCCTCTGTGATGGTTGCTCTTCGAGTTCGAGACGCATTAATGCTATGGCCAAAAGTTTTACGTATTTCTGTGGATGAATTGCTCTAACTCATTTGAGGAGGGGAAGAGTGTGACTTCGGTGTGACTTGTACTCTTTTCAGGGAACTGGGAACGTGTCTGTGTACAAGGAGTTTGCACTAATTCGATACAGGAGCTAATGCATTGTATATAATCAATAGGGATCCCACTGGCCCTGGGAAGTTATTGAGTTTTGACGACGTAAGCTGCTTTTCAGTGTCGCTAGGACTGATTACTAAGCCGCTTATTTTAGCACTACTGCCTCGGGCATGGATGTGTGTGATGTCCTTAGGTTAGTTAGGTTTAAGTAGTTCTAAGTTCTAGGGGACTGATGGCTTCATATGTTAAGTCCCATAGTGTTCAGGGCCATTTGAACCATTTTTGAACAATCCTTGATTATTCTGACCGCTGTGGGAAGCACTGGCGACATCGTGTAAGTCGAAGCAGTCTTGGAGCTTCGCACCTAGCCATGGATTTATTTCTGGCCTTTCTAGTTGTTCTGCACGTTAGAATCGCCCTTTGCTTTGTAACCTGCGATAGATGAAAAAGTGAAGCTATTTTCTAAGATTAATTTGAACACGGCTGCGGCAATATTGCGAGTGATAAACAACGTTGCTACACTGGGCAATAAAAATGGAGAATAAACTTGTATTCTAAGCTTTCAGATAAGATTCCTTCATAACTCGCTAAGCAAGTAATCTACCAATTAAAACTTTTATCCATTCTGGATTTGGAACACTGCGACTGGCGACTGTCTTGTTAAAGGTGTCAGGAATTACTGCAACCAATCGCCGTTTTCTCTTCAATTTTTCTGAGAGGGTAGTAAACACAACAAATATTAATTTCAACAACACAGAACTAAATTTGCTAAATGAAGGGCTAAAACACAATATTTCCACCAAACTTGATGAAAACACTGTCAAAGACCTAATAACTGACACTAAGGTTGCCTGCCTATCAGCAAAACTAAATCAAAATGACCAAAATGCTCTTGCACATGAAGCAAATAAAATAAGAAAGAAAAACATGAAAACAAAAAACTCCACAATATTACTCATAATGAGGCTACAACATTAAAACAAATAATAAAAAAACTAGTTGATAATAATGCTCTTGTGGTTAACGCTGACAAAAGCAATACGGTTATAATAATGTATGAATCAGAGTACGTTAACAAAAACATTAGAATTTTTTGAAAATAACAACATAACTGAACTATAATGTGATCCTACTCCAAAATACCAAAACAAAATAAAAAAACCTGTTAAATAACTACAACTTCCTCCTAACAACCACTGAAGCCAAATACTGCATAATAATGAACCCAACAGCCCCAAAGCTCAGATCACAACCCAAGGTTCATAAACAAGGCCACCCACTACACCCAATAGTCAACTCAATAAACAGTCCTGGATACAAAACAACCAAAAAACTTCATTAAATTCTCAGTGCATCCTACACATTTACAAACAACTACTCCATAAAGAACAGCTATGAACTAACTGACAGCATAAAAGATATCACTATTCCCACAACAGCACAATTTACATCCCTCGACATAGTAAACCTGTACACCAACATACCTATAACATAAACACTCCACATAATCAAAAACAACTTATTGCATCATAAAAAACTAAGTAACATAGAAATCTATGAACTGATAGATTTGCTTGAGTTAGTGTTGTCTCACAATTACTTTTCCCTTAATAACAAAATCTATATTCAGAAAGACGGTTTAGCAATGGGCAGTAGTTTAGCTGGCCTACTAGCTGACATCTATATTAATTATCTGGAAAGCAAATTCTTTAAAGATAATCCAATGGAAAAAGAGTCGTTAATTATAAACGCTATGTTGATGACACATTGATACTATACAATGGAACAACAACTGAAATAGAAAACTTAGCCAATAAACTAAATAATATACATTCCAAAATACCGTTTACAGTTGAACACCAAACACAACAGGGAATTAATTTTCTCGGCTTAAACATGTCACAACACCAAACACAAATTCAAAATTTACAGGAAACCCACCACAACAGATGTTGTTATAAATAATACATCATGCCACCCAAATCAGCATAAACTAGCATTTTTCAGGTCAGCACTCAGCTGTGTAAACAAAATTCATGCTGAACCTGCTGTAAAAACCAAGGAACTAAACATTTTAAATACAATAGCCCACAACAATGCTTATGACCCAACCACAGTTGACAAACTAGATGCAAAAATGAAAAGTAAGCAAAAACCATCAACAAACCTTTCCTCTGCACCAGAAGAAACTAAATTCGTTGTATGCCTTTCCTTGATAATGTATCATATCAACTTGCAAAACTATTGAAACCACACAAAGTCAAAATCAGTTTCCATACAAACAACAAAATACAAAACAAAATTATTCACAAGATTAAAACAACAAGACCCCTATATCACAAATCAGGTTTGTGCAAATTAACTTGTGACAACTGTTCCTGCTACTACATAGGACAGACAGGACGAAATTTTGAAATTCGATACAAAGAGCACACTAAAACACTACATTTAAATAATTTAAATAAATGCACTTTTGCATTTAGCCCAAAATAGCCATTCATTCGCAGATTTAAAAGCCAACCTCCACATTCTACACATTGTAGACAAAGGAATAATAATGGACCTCTTGGAACAACTAGAAATTTTCATGCATAGCAATAAAACACCCCACACCATCTTAAATGACCAAATTGATTTAGCAAATAACCCATTCTTCCAAAATTTTAGAGTCCTTAAATAAATACTGTACTTATCCGCTCCCATACCCATTCCCCACCTCGCTCATAGCACATCTAAACACCATCCTCTCTATCTCTTTTTTTACACACACACACACACACACACACACACACACACACACACACACACACACACACACAATCTCTCTCTCTCTCTCTCTCTCTCTCTCTCTCTCTCTCTCTCTCTCTCTCTCTCTCCCCCAACCTCCCATCCCTCCCTCCCTCCCTCCCTCCCTCCCTCCTCCCCCTCTTCCACCCTCCTCCCCTCCCCATATGTGTACTATCCTCTTTATCGAGCAATGAGAAACATGCCAAACATAAATACACTACCATAAATATTGTCCTAAACACTTTGTTGTAGACTTTGTAAATAGCAGAAGGAAAAAAATTGCAATAAAAAACATAATACTAATTCTTATAAAGAATGTAATGTAATAAATATATATTTTATTACGAATGCCACACAAAACGAAATATGAGCAAAAAAAAAATCTTTGCTTCCACAAAACTCTTTGGAGACAACAACAGCCACACTCTTTGGTTTGTTTATACATATTTTGTAAAAGTATGTGGGAGTCGCCATCGGTGGAAAATTGCCTGTTTCACTTGATATTTAACGATACTGGAAAGCATACATTATGTTTTCCAGAGCAGTGCTTGCAACAAGAATAAAAACAGCGAGTAATACAATCAAATTAATCTTACAATCTTAATATTCTTCCCACATACAGTGCTCACTTTTTCGTCTCTATATTTGCCACAGATGCACGACCCCCACAATACTCCAAACTAAATTGTATCATCTGATAATGAATCACCAAGCGATTCGAAACCGGTCATGAATAAATAAAAACTGAAGAAAAAACGGCGATTGGTTGCAGTAATTCCTGAAACCTTTTATCTACCAACTGCAGTTCATAGTGTCTCTCTTCACACGACTGTAGTGAGCCCCATATGCATCGGGTGAGCTATCATTCATTTGTTAATGAGATGCCTTGGCATGTGTTCCTTCGAAACACAGAAGCAGGCTGCTCACCGTAGCATTATCGTTTCTTAAGCTTCTTTCTGTCATTATCAACTCCTACTTGCTACACAGTGGGGTATGTGCCGGACGGTCACTCCGCTAGAAGCGTATGGTTCCCTTTTGATTAACTGCACGTGTCTGTAATCTGACCCAGGAAGAGACGAAGGGGCTCTGGTGGCACAGAGCGTGTTGCAGCACGTAACGAATACTGTCAACCCCGCTTACAGGAACTGTGCCTCAGCGCCGGCGTTTGACATGTACCGTAATCAAACAATGGCCGCCGAATGACAGCAGTGTAACAGCTATTTAATGCGAATGTTCAGTGCTCTGCTCTTTGTAAAGTGACAGAATTTTCGTTCACAGTGCTGTCTGTCCCGCATGAGTGGCGTCAAGTAAAAATTTCTTTGTGAAATATACTTGTTGAATTTTTACCCATTTTTATTTGGAAAATAATTATAGAACACATATTCTTTATGTTCAATTCTGAACGAGCGAGAATTGGAGCAACAGAACTTCGTATACTTTACTGGGAATGGACCATCGTCGAGCCGGTCAGAGAGCGACATTTAGCTGGCGGTTAGTGACTGTGATAAGATGCCGCCGTTTTCTTTTCATGCCTTGCTATCATTATTTAAATGTTATAACTGAAAAACAAAAAATTACATCAAAAATTGTCCGAATTTAACATTTCTAAAAAGCAGTCTCCTTTTGTATCGCGTACGACAAGGCTGTCTCTCTAACCTTTTAACGCTGGCCGCGACACCAATACATTTGCACCGTCAATTTATACTACCGTGAAAGTGAAAATATTTATTGTGGCAGTGCAAAAATAAAATACGTTGTCTGAAGACCCTATTTGTCAGGTGAAGGAGTTTTCTTTCAGAAATGTGGAACGAAAAATAAAATGAAACAACGATATATTTTTATAAATTTACAGGACGGAAAAACCAAAGATCGTATTGTGGAACTACTCGTCTTATTAACATGGAAATTTCACCGACAAAAATGATAACTTTTTAAAATATCTCTGGTTAACGCTACAATGACGTGATAAAGAACTAAACAAGAACTGATACTCTGTGTCGCCGCGCAAACTGGCGCAATATCTGGATGCTAATAATAAATATATTCGATATGGCTTTGCTATTAAAAAGGAAAAATACACACACACACACACACACACACACACACTACATAATACGATATTATCTAAATCAGATGTTCGTGAACTTTTCCTCTGAGAAACACTTTGAGAATCGTGATACGTAGATGGAAGCCATTGTTTACTTGGAGGGTTAATACATTTAACAGAATTTTTTTTAATGAGAAAATTTTGTTTAATTCATTGATTATTACAGTTTTAACGCAAACCTAATAACATAAATCTCCTAATAAATTTTTTAATCTGATGAAAAAAAAACACGGCATGTTGTTAATAGTAGGTTGGTGCATAAGATCGCAGCGTTTTCGTTTTGGTATGTTGGTATTCCGGTTCCTACGGGTTTATTTATCGATTGTCATTTTTTATTTGCCGCTCACTGATACTATTTGAGTTTACATATTGTCATTTGAAGATAGTGACTGCAGCTGTTGACGCTATGAAATAGAATGCTAAGTGAAGAAATAGAGACATTTCCAGCATATTCTTCTGTTTGGGGTCAGTATAAGAGAGACACCAGAGGAGGCAGCCAGAAATACTTGCGCCGTGTATGGGGATAACGCCGTTGGACAGAGCACAGCAAGACAATGTGGGCATCTACGGCAAGTGGTTAAAGAACCGTGTAACCACAAGTAGGCGACAGGGTGTTGGAATTCCTTACAGAATGTGCAGGTCGGAGGCTTGCCGCTCTGTGAAGCACAATAAATGGCAACCTTTGGCAGATTACATTGTTGTTGCAGACACACGTGTTTCGGAGCACACCGTTCAGGGAGCCGCGCAGCATTAGCCGAGCGGTCTAGGGCGCTGCAGTCATGGACTTTGCGGCTGGTCCCGGCGGAGGTTCGAGTCCTCACTCGGGCATGGGTGTGTGTGTTTGTCTTTAGGATAATTTAGGTTAAGTTGTGTGTAAGCTTAGGGACTGATGACCTTAGCAGTTAAGTCCCATAAGATTTCACACACATTTGACATATTTTTTGACACCGTTCAGAGCGCATTGTTGAACTTGCGGCTCCGCAGCAGACGATTACAGGGCTATTACAAATGATTGAAGCGATTTCATAAATTCAATGTAGCTCCATTCATTGACATATGGTCACGACACACTACAGATAATTAGAAAAACTCATAAAGGTTTGTTCGGCTGAAGCCGCACTTCAGGTTTCTGCCGGCAGAGCGCTCGAGAGCGCAGTGAGACAAAATGGCGACAGGAGCCGAGAAAGCGTATGTCGTGCTTGAAATGCACTCACATCAGTCAGTCATAACAGTGCAACGACACTTCAGGACAAAGTTCAACAAAGATCCACCAACTGCTAACTCCATTCGGCGATGGTATGCGCAGTTTAAAGCTTCTGGATACCTCTGTAAGGGGAAATCAACGGGTCGGCCTGCAGTGAGCGAAGAAACGGTTGAACGCGTGCAGGCAAGTTTCACGCGTAGCCCGCGGAAGTCGACGAATAAAGCAAGCAGGGAGCTAAACGTACCACAGCAGACGGTTTGAAAAATCTTACGAAAAAGGCTAAAGCAGAAGCCTTACCGTTTACAATTGCTACAAGCCCTGACACCCGATAACAAAGTCGAACGCTTTGAATTTTCGGCGCAGTTGCAACAGCTCATGGAAGAGGATGCGTTCAGTGCGAAACCTGTTTTCAGTGATGAAGTAACATTTTTTCTTAATGGTGAAGTGAACAGACACAATGTGCGAATCTGGGCGGTAGAGAATCCTCACGCATTCGTGCAGCAAATTCGCAATTCACCAAAAGTTAACGTGTTTTGTGTGTTTTGTGCAATCTCACGGTTTAAAGTTTACGGCCCCTTTTTCTTCTGCGAAAAAAAAACGTTACAGGACACGTGTATCTGGACATGCTGGAAAATTGGCTCATGCCACAACTGGAGACCGACAGCGCCGACGTCATCTTTCAACAGGATGGTGCTCCACCGCACTTCCATCATGATGTTCGGCATTTCTTAAACAGGAGATGGAAAACCGATGGATCGGTCGTGGTGGAGATCATGATCAGCAATTCATGTCATGGCCTCCACGCTCTCCTGACTTAACCCCATGCGATTTCTTTCTGTGGGGTTATGTGAAAGTTTCAGCGTTTAAACCTCCTCTACCAAGAAACGTGCCAGAACTGCGAGCTCGCATCAACGATGCTTTCGAACTCATTGATGGGGACATGCTGCGCCGAGTGTGGGAGGAACTTGATTATCGGCTTGATGTCTGCCGAATCACTAAAGGGGCACATATCGAACATTTGTGAATGCCTAAAAAACTTTTTGAGTTTTTGTATGTGTGTGCAAAGCATTGTGAAAATATCTCAAATAATAAAGTTATTGTAGAGCTGTGAAATCGCTTCAATCATTTGTAATAACCCTGTACATTGTGTTCCCATCTTGATCCAATGCCATCTTCAGTTATGGTTACATTGGACACAGAGTCATCGAGATTGGACTGTGAATCAATAGAAATGTGTCACCTGGCTGACAGCCATGTTCGGGTGAGCAGTCTTTCAGGCTTGGTACACGAAGCTCGCTCCACAAGCAGATTGATGAAAGGAGTATTATCCTATGGGGAATATTCATCATGGTTTCCATGAGACATGTGGTAGGAATCGTATGCACCATGACAGCTGTAGACTACCCTGCAATTTATCGTGGACAACGTGACTCCCGTCTCCGATGGCGATGGCATCTTCCAACAGGATAATTGGCCGTGTTACAAGACCATAAACGTGCGATAGTCGTTTGAGGGACATGACAGTGAACTGACGTTAATGTCTTGATCACCAACTTCGCCTGATCTGGTGGAATACATGTGGGATGCTGTCAGCCACCGCTCCGCAGCCGGCATGACCTCTACGTAAACATCTGATGCCAGATACATCCGAAAAACTCCCACAGACTCGTCGAGTCCATGCCACAAAAATCGTTGTTGTTTTTTTTGGTCATCAGTCTACTGACTGGTTTGATGCGGCCCGCCACGAATTCCTTTCCTGTGCTAACCTCTTCATCTCAGAGTAACACTTGCAACCTACGTCCTCAATTATTTGCTTGACGTATTCCAATTTCTGTCTTCCTCTATAGTTTTTGCCCTCTACAGCTCTCTCTAGTACCATGGAAATAATTCCCTCCATCCTGTCCCTTCTCCTTATCAGTGTTTTCCACATATTCCTTTCCTCTCCGATTCTGCGTAGAACCTCCTCATTCCTTACCTTATCAGTCCACCTAATTTTCAACATTCGTCTATAGCACCACATCTCAAATGCTTCGATTCTCTTCTGTTCCGGTTTCCCCACAGTACATGTTTCACTACCATACAATGCTGTACTCCACACGTACATCCTCAGAAATTTCTTCCTCAAATTAAGGCCGGTATTTGATATTAGTAGAATTCTCTTCGCCAGAAACGCCTTTTATGCCATAGCGAGTCTATTTTTGATATCCTCCTTGCTCCGTCCGTCATTGGTTATTTTACTGCCTAGGTAGCAGAATTCCTTAACCTCATTGACTTCGTGACCATCGATCCTGATGTTAAGTTTCTCGCTGTTCTCATTTCTACTACTTCTCATTACCTTCGTCTTTCTCCGATTTACTCTCAAACCATACTGTGTGCTCATTAGACTGTTCATTCCGTTCAGCAGATCATTTAATTCTTCTTCACTTTCACTCAGGATAGCAATGTCATCAGCGAATCGTATCATTGATATCCTTTCACCTTGTATTTTAATTCCACTCCTGAACCTTTCTTTTATTTCCATCATTGCTTCCTCGATGTATAGATCGAAGAGTAGGGGCGAAAGGCTACAGCCTTGTCTTATACCCTTCTTAATACAAGCACTTCGTTCTTGATCGTCCACTCTTATTATTCCCTCTTGGTTGTTGTACATATTGTATATGACCAGTCTCTCCCTATAGCTTACCCCTACGTTTTTCAGAATCTCGAACAGCTTGCACCATTTTATATTGTCGAACGCTTTTTCCAGGTCGACAAATCCTATGAAAGTGTCTTGATTTTTCTTTAGCCTTGCTTCCATTATTAGCCGTAACGTCAGAATTGCCTCTCTCGTCCCTTTACTTTTCCTAAAGCCAAACTGATCGTCACCTAGCGCATTCTCAATTTTCTTTTCCATTCTTCTGTATATTATTCTTGTAAGCAGCTTCGCTGCATGAGCTCTTAAGCTGATTGTGCGATAATTCTCGCACTTGTCAGCTCATGCCGTCTTCGGAATTGTGTGGAATATGCTTTTCCGAAAGTCAGATGGTATGTCGCCAGACTCATATATTCTACACACCAACGTGAATAGTCGTTTTGTTGCCACTTCCCCCAATGATTTTAGAAATTCTGATGGAATGTTATCTATCCCTTCTGCCTTATTTGACCGTAAGTCCTCCTAAGCTCTTTTAAATTCCGATTCTAATACTGGATCCCCTATCTCTTCTAAATCGACTCCTGTTTCTTCTTCTATCACATCAGACAAATCTTCACCCTCATAGAGGCTTTCAATGTATTCTTTCCACCTGTATGCTCTCTCCTCTGCATTTAACAGTGGAATTCCCGTTGCACTCTTAATGTTACCACCGTTGCTTTTAATGTCACCAAAGGTTGTTTTGACTTTCCTGTATGCTGAGTCTGTCCTTCCGACAATCATATCTTTTTCGATCTCTTCGCATTTTTCCTGCAGCCATTTCGTCTTAGCTTCCCTGCACTTCCTATTTATTTCATTCCTCAGCGACTTGTATTTCTGTATTCCTGATTTTCCCGGAACATGTTTGTACTTCCTCCTTTCATCAATCAACTTAAGTATTTCTTCTGTTACCCATGGTTTCTTCGCAGCTACCTTCTTTGTACCTATGTTTTCCTTCCTAACTTCTGTGATGGCTCTTTTTAGAGATGTCCATTCCTCTTCAACTGTACTGCCTACCGCGCTATTCCTTATTGCTGTATCTATAACATTAGAGAACTTCAAACGTGTCTCGTCATTCCTTAGTACTTCCGTATCCCACTTCTTTGCGTATTGATTCTTCCTGACTAATGCCTTGAACTTCAGCCTACTCTTCATCACTAGTATATTGTGATCTGAGTCTATATCTGCTCCTGGGTACGCCTTACAATCCAGTATCTGATTTCGGAATTTCTGTCTGACCATGATGTAATCTAATTGAAATCTTCCCGTATCTCCCGGCCTTTTCCAAGTATACCTCCTCCTCTTGTGATTCTTGAACAGGGTATTCGCTATTACTAGCTGAAACTTGTTACAGAACTCAATTAGCCTTTCTCCTCTTTCATTTCTTGTCCCAAGCCCATATTCTCCTGTAACCTTTTCTTCTACTCCTTCCCCTACAACTGCATTCCAGTCGCCCATGACTATTAGATTTTCGTCCCCCTTTACATACTGCATTACCCTTTCAATATCCTCATACACTTTCTCTATCTGTTCATCTTCAGCTTGCGACGTCGGCATGTATACCTGAACTATCGTTGTCGGTGTTGGTCTGCTGTCGATTCGGATTAGAACAACCCGGTCACTGAACTGTTCACAGTAACACACCCTCTGCCCTACCTTCCTATTCATATCGAATCCTACACCTGTTATACCATTTTCTGCTGCTGTTGATATTAGCCGATACTCATGTGACCAGAAATCCTTGTCTTCCTTCCACTTCATTCACTGACCCCTACTATATCTAGATTGAGCCTTTGCATTTCCCTTTTCAGATTTTGTAGTTTCCCTACCACGTTCAAGCTTCTGACATTCCATGCCCCGACTCGTAGAACGTTATCCTTTCGTAGATTATTCAATCTTTTTCTCATGGTAACCTCCCCCTTGGCAGTCCCCTCACGGAGATCCGAATGGGGGACTATTCCGGAATCTTTTGCCAATGGAGAGATCATCATGACACTTCTTCAATTACAGGCCACATGTCCTGTGGATACACGTTGCGTGTCTTTAATGCAGTGGTTTCCATTGCCTTCTGCATCCTCACGTCGTTGATCATTGCTGATTCTTCCGCCTTTAGGGGCAATTTCCCACCCCTAGGACAAGAGAGTGCCCTGAACCTCTATCCGGTCCTCCGCCCTCTTTGACAAGGCCGTTGGCAGAATGAGGCTGACTTCTTATGCCGGAAGTCTTCGGCCGCCAATGCCGATTATTTATCAAAATTTAGGCAGTGGCGGGGATCGAACCCGGGATCGAAGACGTTTTTTTGATTATGAATCAAAGACGCTATCCCTTTTTTTTTTTTTGTTTTATATTTATTTATTTATTTTATTTATTTTATTTTTTTTTTTTTTTTTTTTTTTTTTTTGTGTAATTGATCAGAGGCCTTCTGCGCCCCGCTGGTAATATGTTGAGTCACGTCTTCTCGAAATTGATGTGTTCCGTTCAATTGTTCAGAAACGTTCATTGGTTCAAACAGGAAACCTTCTCCTCTCTTGGCTTAACACATTCCAGCTGCAAGGCGGCTCGTGGAAAGCACTCCCAAGGAAGTTCGAGAAAAATTGTCTGTATTTTGGGTGACGGACAACGACATAATGACGGTCATTGAGGTATGTCCAAAAATCGAGTACAGAGTCTACAGTTCGTCCAAATAAGTAGTGAATGGCATGTCCGCGAATCCAATTCACAGCATTGGTCTTTGTCCGAGGAAAATAGTCACGTTCCGGAAATAATAATGAAAGGGGAGTAATCCGATCCGGAATGTCCCGCGTTAGAAAAGCCACAATACGTCGAACCAAGTGCCAAACCTCCGCCGCCGGTCCGCAAACAAACTGATGTTCATCATTGTCTGTCACTCCACACGTGGAGCATAGAGGTGATTGGGCGAGGTGGATACGATGAAGGCGAAATTGGTTGATTTGCTTACCATTGACAGTTATGTACCAGACAGATTGAACATTCGTGTCAAGGTAACAGGCGAACACCGCGCGCCATACATGACGCCAGTCAACCTGTGGGAACTTTAGTTCAATCGGGTTGGGTGGACGACCTAATTGGAGGACATTGTATACTGCCTTTGTCTTGAGTAAAAGCTGTCTTGGTAAGGTGAGGCGTAGATAACTGAGTTCCAGAAAGAAGTACCGTATATAATGGAACTGGGCCGGAACATCCGAGATCATCACTGGGGCTGACAGTGAGACCGGCGAGTATGCCGACAGGAGGAGACCAGTGAGGCTCGTTGGGCAACGGGTCCATACCGTCATCTGGGAGCTGACAAATAGGGCGCGAGCTCTATCCGGCACGTGAAACAGACCTATCCCACCTCGTTCACGGGGAAGAGTAAGGGTCGCATAGTTAACTTTGAACAACATCCCAGAGCTGACGAAAGATGCCATCGCTGCCAACATGCGACGTGCCACATTAAGCGGGAAAGGTAGAACTTGCGCTACATGGGGAACTCGGGATGCGATATATGTATTGACATATCGAGCTCGTTGGAGAATATCTAGGGATCGAAGGCGATGCTCCATAAGACCTGCTCTGATCATTAAAAGGAGGCGTCGGCAGTTGATGGTGGCTGAACGCCGGAGATCAGATGAAAAATATATTCCCAAACAACGAATGGTATCAACGGTGGTGAGAGGTGTAACGCACTCCACGGGAAGTCCCGTGCCAATGAACATAACTTGTGACTTGCGTACGTTTAAAGAGCTACCCGACGCCTCACCATAAGTCGCTACCCACGTCAAAACAGCTCGAACTTCGTCGCCATTACGTAAACAGATGACGACATCGTCAGCATAGGCCGTGCAACAGAATCGGAAGCGATCTATGGACAACCCTACCAAACGTTGTCTTAGTCCACATAGCAAGGATTCCAAGGAAAAGGCGTACAAAATTGCTGATAGAGGGCAACCTTGACGTACGGATCGACCTATTATTATCGGTGGAGTGAGTCTGCCATTGTACATAATCCTGGATGAGGTACCCCGCAGAAGGCGCATCACTACCGTGATAACGGCGACCGGGAAACCCATATGGTGGAGAACGGCCGTAAGGAACGAATGGTCAACCCTATCAAAAGCTTGACTGAAGTCCAAAGACGCAAGTGCCCCAGAGAGGCGTTGTGCCTGGGTAACGGCGATCATATCCCTGTAGCGGCATAAAGCCGTGCGAATATTGTTGTCGCCTCCCAATGAGGCTTGGTCTGGCGACACAACATATCGGGCAACGTTTTTAAGTCGTGCTGCCAAAAGGCGAGTGAAGATTTTCATATCACTGTTAAGGAGGGTGAGGGGCCGATAATCACTGATATTGTTGCCACCGTGCGGTTTGTGTACAGGAATAATAATTCCTTCCATGAAAGCGTCCGGCACAGGTACTTCCGGAGACATCAGTTCCCGACAGATGGAGGTGAAGGTGGACTCCAACAAATCACGGAAGGTGCGATAAAATTCGAGGGGAAGACCGTCGGGGCCCGGGGAGCGATTGATGGTTCCTGCCCGGATCGCATCGCGGACTTCCTCATCAGTCACCTCCGACATCAAGTCAATCGCCGCATCTGGGATACCACCGAAGTTGAGCTGTGAGACTTCCTCGATCAACTCTGGGGAATGTGGAACTGCGGCATAGAGCTGCCGGTAGTGGGCGTGAAGCACATTCCCTATGGCAGATTGGGTTACGTAGCGACGCCCTTCTTGATCCGTTAGGACGTGAATCAATTTTCGGCGTCGATTTTGTCGTTCTTGGATGATATGGTACATCGACGGATGTTCATGAGGCATGCGATCAGCAGTACGAGATCGTACTATCGCCCCTTCCAAATGCCGTCGCATGAGATTGGAGATTTGGGCCTTAGCTTGGTTCATCCTTGTATGGCGCTCAGGGGAGGCTGGCATCGTGGAGCATTCTCGTAGGATCCTGTAGTAAAAGTCCATAGTGCTCTTCCTCCAGGCGACAACATTTTTGCCATACCGGATTAAAGTTTTTCGAAGAGCAGGTTTTGCACACTGGATCCACCAGGATATGGTAGACGGATACGTGGGTCGGCGTCTATTACATGTGATCCAAGTGTCTTCTATTAGAAGTCGACAGTCAGGTGAATTAAGAAGTGCCGTGTTCAGTTTCCATAAACCACGTCCGTGCCATACTGCCTGTCTTGTGAGAACAACATCACAGAAGTAAGTCTCATGGTCTGAGAAAGCAACAGGCCAGATTTCAGCCTGTCGAGTGTGTTGAATTAGGGATCGCGAGATGTAGATGCGATCCAGTCGGCTAGATGAGTGTGCAGTGTGGTACGTAAAGCCCAAAAGATCACCGTGAACATGTCTCCACGTGTCGACAAATTGTAGCCGCGTGACGACTGTTTCCAGAGCTGCGCATGGTGAGTGACGCGGCAATTGATCCTGAGGTCGCTGGGTGCAGTTGAAGTCTCCACCCATGATCCAGTCATCGTGTGGTCCCATAAAAAGGGGTGTGACTTCATTCGCGAAGAAGGCATTGCGTTCACGACGGTAGCTGGAGCCCGACGGCGCATAAATATTGATGATGCGTACACTAAAGAGAGTAAGGGCCATACCTCTGCCGCTGGGGAGGTATAGGACATCTTCGGCAGGAAGACCTTCGCGTAAGATGATGGCAACACCACTACCGGTGTCCGAAGCGGGAGAAAGATGCACCGTGAAGCCATGTGGTGGTGAAAAATCGGCGACATGCACTTCCTGAAAAAGCGCAATATCTATGTCCGCATCATAAATCATATCGCGGAGCAGCGCTAGTTTGTGGGGCGCACGAATGGTCGCGAGGTTAATCGTTGCGACACGATAATGCTGGTGTTGGAGTCCCACAGGCACAGGCGGGGCTTCTTCTTCAGGAGCGAGAGGTCGTCGATCTTGCCGGTCCGCTGAAGAGGCTGCTATTGTGGAGAGTTTGCGGGCGCGGGCGCAACTGATGGGGGTGCCCCATCATCAGCAGCATCCACCCCAGTCCCTTCGATCTCCACGTCGTCTGCCCAGGAGACTGATGCTGCGGTAGGGCATCGGCTGTGCACGGCATCCACGTGGAGAAGAGACGTAGTTTTCGTCTCATCGGATAGGCTCTCTTCAACGACGACCTGTGGGGACGACGGCGTCAGTAATGAGGGGTGTTCGTTGCCAGTGGTCGCCTGTGGCGGGTCTGTCGCATCAGCCTTTCGGTCATCAGAGATCGGTTTGTCGTCCATCTTCGGGTCTGCATCCCCGGTATCCATCCGTAGAATGGATTCATCAGGGGGTGTACGGCTACGTTTCTTTCTCTTTCGTGTCGACCCTTGTTTTCGAACAAGTCGTTCAGAGTCCGATGGCGGGTGGCTTTCGTCTGACTCCGGACCAGTCTGAAGGAAAGCAGAAGTAGGTACCACTCCCGGATCAACGTCCATCTCAGTAGCATTTTCAGTCACAGTGCTGCGATGATTCGGCAGGTTAGGATCTGGCGTCTGGGGCACCTCAGAAGGAATCTCAGGAGCGGTTGCATCTACCTGATCAGACGACGTCAACGGAGCAGGAAGACTCTGTGTAGAGGTGCTACCTTCCTGGGCAACCTTGGCGTGTGTGACAGGGATCTGAGTCATCACCGCTGGGGACGCTTCCTCGCCGACCGGCGTCTGGATCAGGCGGCGTCGCATGCAGGCGGATCTGACGTGGCCTTCTTGTCCACAACCCGCACATGTTCGGGGTTGGCCGTCGTACATGACAATGGCTCGCACCCCGCCAATTGTCAGGTATGATGGTATATGCTTTTTCAGTTCAATTTTGACCTGACGCACACCATTAAGGACATGGTAGGTCGTGAAGGTTTGCCATTTTTCCTCTACGTAACCGATGACGTTACCGTATGGTTGTAACGCAGAGACAACTTCGTCCTTCGGCACTTCAAAAGGTAGTTCAAACACCCTAATCGTGCGTTGACCGTACTCTGCGAGTTCAAGTGTTACAGCTCCGACGTGACCATCAGAGTATTTGAACTTAAGTCCATTGGCATGGCGGCGAATAACATCTTCACACACCTCGGTGTTTGTCATTTTAATATGAACGACACTACTCGTGATCGAAAAATGGATTCCTATAACGTGGTTAGGATCTAAACGAACTTCTTCACGTATGAACGTTGCAACTTCATGTGCACGAGGTCGCGCATGTTCAGCTGGGAAGGAAACTTTAAGGGTCGCACGGCGGTAAGCGCTCGACATGTTGTTCACGGTGGACGGACGCAAGCCTGGAAGCTACGACGCGGAAGTAAACAACGCCTGCAGCGGAGCACTGGCCGGCGCGCGGGGCCGTCCGCACGCTGCCACGGCTGAGAGCCGACTGATCCCTAGACCACGGGTACATCGTTGTTGTATTGCGTGCTAAATGTAGACCAATACGATATTAAGCAGGTGGTCATAATGTTTACGCTGTGGAATACTCTCGGTCAGTCACATTAACGTGGCCACAGCCTATATTCGATATCATGTGCAATAACCACTCACTGACGGCAGGTGGCAGCACTAGCAGTGGAGGGGCGTACAAAACGTGTAAGGGGTGGGGGCGGGGAGGATGCGGAATACAGTGCAGTTGTTACAGTAATGCAGAAACGGAGCGATTTATCTGACGTCTAAAGGGCATGATCACTAGCTTTCGGGTCAAGGATCGAAGCACTACCGAAACAGCTAAGTTTGTAAACTGTTCGCCTGCCGCTATGGTTAAAGTACACCGTGTATGGCAAAAGGGCGAAATCCAAAACTGCCGCTGAGTCAACTGTGGTGCACAACGGGCCATAGATGACAAGGTTGAACAACGGCTGTGGAGAGGTGCGCGGAAGAATAGAGGTGCAACTGTTGAGCAACTGACCGACCATTTGAACGGAGTGGCTACCAACAATGTCTCCTCAAGGAGCGTTAGCCAGCCGGTGTGGCCGAGTGGTTCCTAGGCGCTTCAATCTGGTACTGCGCGACCGCTACGGTCGCAGGTTCGAATCCTGTCTCGTTCATAGATGTGTGTGATGTCCTTAGGTTAGTTAGGTTTAAGTAGTTCTAAGTTTTAGGGGACTGATGACCTCAGATGTTAAGTCCCATAGTGTTCAGAGCCATTTGAACCATTCAAGGACCGTTCGTCGAACGTTGCTGCGTATGGGCCTCCGCAGCAGGCGCGTGGTTCGTATACCCATGCTGACTGTTGTTCATCGGCGATGAGGGTTGCAATTAGCACACCAGTGCCGCAACTGAACGTCCAATGAGAGGCGACAGGTGGCCATTCCAGGCGAACCACGTTTTTTGTTCCATCGGACAGATGGCCGTTGGCGCGCACAGCATGAAAAGTTTAACTGAATACAGTACCCTCGACAATCGTCGGAAGGGGCCAGGCCAGAGGCATTCTCTAAATACAGTTTTTTTTCCTTAGCACAATGGCATTTACCAGTAGGATAATGAAACGTGTCAAACAGCTCGCAGCGCACGTGCGTGGTTCCAAAAGCATCAGGATTAAATTACCGTACTTCGCTCGCCATCAAATTGCCCGGATTAAAACCAAGTGGAGACTTTGTAGACCCCTTTCGATCGGGCTGTTCGCGCAGTGGATCCTCAACAGAGAAACCTACCGCAGCTCTGGTGTCGACATGGATTCACGTGCCTGTCGGTACATTCCAGAAACTCACTGACTTTCCCTGCATGTCCCACAGCTGTCTGCACTGCACAGCTTTTTTATTCACGCTTTTGACAGGCTGGTCCCGGCGGAGGTTCGAGTCCTCCCTCGGACATGGGTGTATGTGTTTGTCCTTAGGATAATTTAGGTTGAGTAGTGTGTAAGATTAGAGACTGATGACCTTAACAATTAAGTCCCAAAAGATTTCATACACATTTTAACTTTTTTTTTTTTTTTTTTTGACAGGTGGTCACATTTCTGTGACTGGACAGTGTACTTGTTTGGCAACAAGGTCGTCAATAGCCTCTAGCAAACACAGTAAATGCAGTGTGCAGTCGCATACAATCCTCATTGAGGTGGTGCATCGGTAAACACTCTCATTCGGTAGGATGCAATTCAAATCTGCGTCCGACCATTCAGATTCAGACTCTCCGTGGTGTCTCTAATTCGCTTAAGGCCAATGCAAGAGCGGCTCCCTCGAAAAGGACACAGCTGATTTCCTCTTTCACTCCTCCTCAACCGAGGATGTGCTCCGTTTCTAATGACCTCGTCGCTGACGAAACACTAAACCAAATCATCTTTTCTTGATAAGTGGAGAAGGCTTCCTCAGTAAGATATACGTAGAGTAATCCGATTCCTTGTCACGACGTGGGGCGACTCTTGGTTGCAGCACATAGAGCATCACTCCATATTACATTCTTAAAGTAAGAGAACGTACGAGGAAAGTAATGTCCTATTGGGCGCGAAATGGATAGTGAAAATCCGATGAAACTTTGCACAGATATGTTGGGCAGTATCTCTTGTATACCCGTCGATCGCGGCAAGTCGCTCGTTTCAGTTCTGAGCGCACAGTGAGCACATAAATATGTCTAGGACAATAGTGTGCCGGCCGGAGTGGCCGTGCGGTTCTAAGCGCTACAGTCTGGAGCCGTGCGACCGCTCCGGTCGCAGGTTCGAACCCTGCCTCGGGCATGGATGTGTGTGATGTCCTTAGGTTAGTTAGGTTTAACTAGTTCTAAGTTCTAGGGGACTGATGACCTCAGAAGTTAAGTCGCATAGTGCTCAGTGCCATTTGACAATAGTGTCTCCCGCCAAGTACGAGGTCCTCGTGAGAGATTTCGCCTGGTTATGCAACCCACATAACATAACTATCTCGGGTTTCGTTCTTCATCACAGTTTTCGGCCTCACTGCAGGGGGGGAATGAAGATCCTCCTGTAGCGTTTTCGATGGGAAGTGTTTGATTACCCACAATACAGACCCTAATTGGCCCCTCCGGAGTTTCATTACTGCTCACTTGAAGAGCTGGCTATTAAGACAACATTTTAGCACAGACTACGAGCTGTGCACCAGCGTAGAGAAGTGGCGGAAAACGCAGGCGGCTGGCTTGTATGACGAGGATAACTAAAACCTGGTTCAACGCTACGACAACTATCTAAGTCGGAGCGGCGACTACATGGAGAAGTACCTGGAAGGTGTAGCTAACTATTGCAAGTAAAACAGTCTTAATTTTCATAGTAGCTTCCACTTCGGATCATAGTTTCCGAATAACCCTCGCAGTTCTGCAACACTGATCGTTTGTTTATTGGCGTGCATTTAATTAGAGGTATAAGATTCATTTCAGTGACATGTACGAATGTGGTAGTTTTATATTCACAAATAAGAGTATAATACTTTGATAAGTAATTTTGAAAGTTATACTGAGAAGTTTGTACATAAAGAGTCTGTAAAACCACTAACAAGGCGCAAGTTTTCTTTTATATTTTTTGTGAGGTAAAAAACTAAACGCAGATGAGCCTATACAGACAGTCCCTTGCTGACAGTGTACGTACCCTTCGTAAATAGATATTAAGTAACGAAGGTAGCTACTACGTTAACTGATGTCTTTTACAAAATTACCATACAAAAATCTTTTTATGATGTGGTTGGAAACTTAATTGCTCTTTTTTGGTTTAGCGTAAACTGTATTGTAGCAGTGAACGACATAGAAGACAAAGTGGCGAAGGAGCTGCCGTCTCACGTGCTCTGTCTTCTTCAGAATCGATTAGATTCGTAATAACAGTAAACAGAAATCTTCTGGCGCCACAGTTTATCGTTCAGTCGCACACATACGTGGCTGGAACATATCACCATCTCATTCCGCTGTATCAATAAAGCGCTGTTCGGCACAAAAATCAACAGCAGCAAATGCATTTATGGAGTCGACCCTCGCAAAACGTTTGAAAAATATTTTTCGCGAACACTGATATTTATTTTGACTGTGGGGGTATGTTATTCTTTGCAATGTAGGAGAAAAAGTGTTATTTTTAAAAACTCTGGTGCAAATTGCAGCTGAGTTTATTCGTACTATGGTCCAGCTGTCTGCAGTGTGAACGAGATTCTGTAGGTTACGACGTTCTCGTGCTGATTTGTATTTTTCTCGAAAACCAGTAGTTTTAGTACCATTGGAACAGGGGCTGGACAAAATAATACGAACACCTGTGACAGACAGAAAATTTTCATAAGAAGGCTTTTCGCCCTCCTCTTGCATGAATTACAGTTTGTATCCTTCCTGAGAAAGACATACGTACACGGCACACACAACAGTAAGAAGAATACGTACGCACTCATGCGAAAGGTCGCGAGTTCATCAGAAAGTGTCCCGAAAGCGGAAATCGACTGCGCAGCTCTTCCTCCAAAATTCTCCGTAATGGTTCAATTGTATTCGGATCACGGGATTTGGGTGGGCGGGTTAGGAAACGGGAAGGGAGGGGTGGACGGGGGGGGGGGGTGCAGTTCATCGTCGTTTTCGTAAAGCCGCTCTTGGACAGTTGTAGAAATATGAAAGGGAGTATTATCGTCTTGGTACACAAGTCCTTCACGAGTGAAGCACTGGATGAAGATGCTCACGCCGAATACTGGCAAAATCCCGCACTATAACCCGCCTGAGCAGGAAAACAACACTACCGTGTGATCCAGCGCCACATAGCATCACTGAACGTCTGGCATGCTGCAAAGTAGGCCAGAGAGAGTTAATATGATAAGCTTCTACTGGCATCTTTCAAAGGTAAACTCGTCAGTCGGTCGAGAAAAATGTAAACAACGATTCGTATGACCAGATATCATTCTCCCGTTGCTATTGAGTCCAGCTTATTTGGTCGAGACGCCAGTATTGCACGGTATAATAAATGGTTTATAAAGAACCATTCTAACATGAGTGAATTTTGAGAGGAACGAAGAAGTGCTCTGTTTTACTTGCTAGAAACTTTTACCAACCAAGATAGCATAAATATTTCTTTATGTAAAACAACCGATTTCGAAATACTTTACTGTCATGTTCAGACCTTAAATAATCTTTTTGTTATGAAACGAATTCACTCTACGTTGGACCTCACCCAAAGTTATCATGTGTATAAATACCAGTACACTATGAAAGGTTTGTTATAACCAAAATACTAAAAAACATAAAGCACTTTGAGCAATTGGCCATGTCTATGCTCAGATGCATGTTGCTCAAGATGCCCGTTACATTACAAAAACACAGTGCTGTTTGCACAAAGTGCTTTATGTTTTAAAATATTTTAATTATGTCATATCTCCTATAATGTGCTGAGTTTTATCCACATGACATCTTGGTGTGAGGTTCAACGTCAAATGTTCACATCTCATAACAAAAAGATTTTTGAAGACCTGAGGTGACAATAAGGTCTATCGAAACCGGTTGTTTTAAATAAAGAAATATTTATGCGATCTCGGTCATTGATTGCTTTTGTCTACCATGAGTGTGTGCCATATGTAGTGCACGCCAATAATTTTTGACGACATCGCATCCTGCAGATGTTTCCATGTCACATGTTATGGGGTGTGTTTGAACTTGTACTATCTGGCCATTACTTTCTTCCAAAGCCCTTATCTGTTTAATAGTCGGCTTTGACTTTAGGCACTGTTGTACTTTGCGTATGATTTTTTTCCCTGTCGTAGACTGTAATTACACTATACACGGCACTTTTACCAACACTTGTACGAGTGCCGCGCGGGATTAGCCGAGCGATCTGAGACGCTGCAGTGATGGACTGTGCAGCTGGTCCCGGAGGAGGTTCGAGTCCTCCCTCGGGCATGGGTGTGTGTTTTTGTCCTTAGGATAATTTAGGTTAAGTAGTGTGTAAGCTTAGGGACTGATGACCTTAGCAGTTAAGTCCCATAAGGTTTCACACACATTTTTTTTTTAACTTGAACGAGTACCCATTTTCATCACTGAAGCTCCGGCAAAACGGCCCGTAACAAGCATGTCTGTTTTGAAGTTTGAAAGATCAGCCGTAATGAATGTGTAACAGCGCAATTTATTTCACATTTGATCTGTAGTCCATTTGCGAAATAACTTAAAAATAGAAGTCACACTGATCACACAATAACAACAAAACTAAGCCATGTAAACATTCTTTGAGCGACCACCGTAGGATGGGCTGGACGCCCTGTGGACTTTAATCTGCGAACCACTGTTCTGACGTGTAGGCGTGTTTAGTACTCAGAAGAGGCTCTTTCTTGCTGATAGACGCAGAGTTACGAAAAACAATTATTGACACTTTAAACTGTGCTATAATTAGACTTGTGGATGTAGTTGTAGTTGGTAAGTATGGCTACGGATGTGGGAATTTAAGTAGATATCAGAGACAGTGTTTCGCTTAGTTAGTAGAGGCTCTCCTACACGTGCCTGGGATGGAAACTGGGCGCGTATAGCCCGGCGAGGCTAAGCAGCGCGGTTCCAGACTGAAGCGCCTAGAACCGCTCGGCCACACCTGCCGGCGGTTGGTGTCCAAATTCAAAACTGGCACATATTGTAACATTACAAACAATTATAAAAAACAGGAGGAAGTATGGTAAAGTAAAGGGTGGTTATAATTAAAGGTCCGGTGTGGGCTGTAATTATCGTAGGGCAGCGAAACTTGTTAGATATTCAAATGCGTTAACCCGGAACCGATTAGCTCCGGAAAAAAGTTCCAGTTTTGGTCGCCAGGAGCAAATTGTCTGTGAATCCAAGAAACAGGTATAGAAATGTTTCCATATGCAATGGATTAGGAACGGAACGTGGGCATAATGTTGATTTTATTATTAACTGCCGTTTACTCAGTTTGTTCAATATGAGTACCGGAGACGTCGACCAGATGCTACATCCGTAAAATGACATGATCACATTTTCTGGCAGCAGATCCCGTGGAATCTGAGCAACGTATTCCTCTATACTGGCCTTTAGATCAGTTAGAGACCGAACTTGGCACTGGTAAACGCGTTCTTTCGGTTTTCCTAAGGATCAACAGTCACATGGAATCAGATCAGGAGATCTTGCAGGCCGTGCATCTGGAAAACCTCTCGAGATAACACGCTCATGGAAGGCTGCATTAAGCACATCTTTCACTGGGCGTCTGGGTGTGTTCTCTTCAAAGAAGAACGGGCCGAGAATGAAGGTGCTTGTGAATGCACATCACACAGTCACATACGGCGACTGCAATGGCTCTCCATGCACAATACACGATTTAACGGACCCCAAATTGGGCAGTTATGTGTATTCACTGAGAGTAAAACATGCCTCTAGAACATAGTCCGGCCTCATGCATCAACTTTGATCCGTGCCAGAAACCGAAGAGCAAATTCAGTACGTTGCAGCGGATCATGAGGTTTCAGCTGGTGCACCGTCTGAATCTTGTTCCGGTATCTGCGTAAAATAGACCGTAAAACTTTGCGCGTTGTTGACCATGGGATGGTCAATTCTCGTGACACTACACGAGCGCTACCACTACCTGGGTCACGTGCTGCTTCTATTCGAATTTCATCGTCATCCCCTATAAACCATTTAATGGCATCGGGCCTCTCCTCAGATCTTTCATCGGCAATATTCTGTCAGTGCAGCACTGTAATTGCTGACGTCCATAAAACAGAGTCACTAACAGCGCAAGGCCTCTCTTCTCGATAGCCGTATTGTTCACTCATAATAATGGCTTGTCAAATGACAGAGTGGACGTCTGACCGTCGTATAAACAGTGTACAGAGACAGATCTGCACTTGTTGGCCGAAATAGGAACTAAGTTTACCAACATATATCGGTTCCGCGTTAAAGCCTCAGCATATATACCAAGTTTCGCTGCCATTCAAGAATTACACCCACACTGGACTTTCCTGAGTAGCTGAACTATAATTGTAACCACCAGGTAGTAATTAAAAAATTGTAGTAACGCAGAATTAGGGAAAAGGAGGTACAGAAGATGATGTATTGTCAGATTCGTGGATGGAACAATTTCATCAAATTATCTTCCATTATGAAAGTGGAATGCGCTCCACGACTATGATATAGTTTTCAAAATGGTAAAGAGCAGCAATCAGTCGTCGTTCCAGTTCTAGCTTTATCAGAGCAGATCAAAATTACGGTTAGTAATAGCCACTATCGATGCAGTATTTGGGAGTTGCTATACATGGACTAGTACATCCACACCTGTTGTTCAGGCTCTTGTCACAGTTTACTAGGGCATGTATAAAAATTCCGAAATACTGAATTCATGATGGCTAGTTACTATCAGAAATCTGGATCTACTCTAATAAAGCTACAACGGCGACCGACTACTGCTCTCTATCATTTTGAAAATTCCTTCAGTTTTCAGTCGACATTTTATTCAGAGGTGCTTGTTGCTGCCTGGAGCAGCAATATGAAATAATGAGCCTTGTCGGATAGGGATGTACCTCGGTCATCACGACGAAAATCGACCACAGGTGGCGGAACCTAGGTAGTTGATCAGGTGTTGGATTGGCATGTGAAATTCAAAATGTGGGACGTAGCAACATTTATGCTCTGTAAAGCCAATATGAAGACAATCTACAGCAAGGGACAGCGAAATACAGTTCTGGGGAAGGTCAACTGTTTCGGAACAACCTGTTGACTGTAAGAGACTGTAAATACCTCGCCTTAATAGAAGACCTACACGTGTAACCTCAACATCATAGTCAATAACGGACGGAGCGGACGGTGGCACATGGCAACGATTTCCCTGCCTAAATCGGTCACGTTTCTAGAGGATGTGAAGAGTATTCCTCAGTTTGGTAATGACGTACTGTCCCTTGTTAGACAAAAAACATAGCTAGTTTTCGATGAGTCCCCTTTCAAATTAAATTCTGCAACTTTTTTCCATTGCACTCAGTCCATCCCAGACTATCTATCCATAAATTTCTTTAGTTGTGAGAACAGGTGGAAATTCAGAGGATGCTAGGTATTGTTCTAATGCTCAAACTCAAAATCTTCAGTTTTTCATTGCCAAACCACCATTGTGGACATGTGCCATGTCCACACATTTTTTCTTTTGTAATCTTATTCGTGCCCTTTTCTTATGTATGTATAAATATAAAGTAAAACAATAGGTTA
Source organism: Schistocerca serialis cubense (assembly GCF_023864345.2). NCBI lineage: Eukaryota > Metazoa > Arthropoda > Insecta > Orthoptera > Acrididae > Schistocerca > Schistocerca serialis. The sequence continues at coordinate 473,736,262 of NC_064642.1, read as the reverse complement.
TCGATACTACTCTAAGTTTCTGGATTATATATATATATTTATACCGGGTTATCAAAAAGTCAGTATAAATTTGAAAACTTAATAAACCACGGAATAATGTAGATAGAGAGGTAAAAACTGACACACATTATTGGAACCAGGCACTCCAACCCATATTGCTACACGCGTAAAAGATCTCTTGCGCGCGTCGTTTGGTGTTCATCGTGTGCTCAGCCGCCACTTTCGTCATGCTTGGCCTCCCAGGTCCCCAGACCACAGTCCGTGTGATTATTAGCTTTGAAGTTACCTGACGTTGCAAGTGTATCGTGATCGACCGACATCTCTAGGGATGCTGAAAGACAACATCCGACGCCAATGCCTCACCATAACTCCGGACATGCTTTACGGTGCTGTTCACAACATTATTCCTCGATTACACCTATTGTTGAGGAATGATGGTGGACATATTGAGCATTTCCTGTAAAGAACATCATCTTTGCTGTGTCTTACTTTGTTATGCTAATTATTGCTATTCTGATCAGATGAAGCGCCATCTGCCGGACATTTTTTGAACTTTTGTATTTTTTTGGTTCTAATAAAACCCCATGTCATTCCAAGCCTGTGTGTCAATTTGTACCTCTCTATCTACATTATTCCGTGACTTATTCAGTTTTCAAATTTATACAGAATTTTTGATAACCCGGTATATATATATATATATATATATATATATATATATAAAAGTTCGTCCGAAAGCCTAGAGTAATATCGATCATCTGTTCTTTTACCCCACCGTCTTCTGCCCACTAATAAGATTTGTTTTCCTGGTGTAAATATTAGTCCCACGTCACATTCAGTGGGATAAATGTGCGTATAAAATTAACTAGGTGCGTTTACTTCGTTTAAACATTGCTGAGAAATTCGTTCCGCATTTGCTTTGGTCAGCATTAAACAAAAGGGGTACCTAACCCATTCGCCACAAAGCTTCCTCAGAATTAATTCTCTCTGTTCAATGAAACATACTTTCTCTGCAACGATATGCCTAAGGCGCCATCTGTTTCAAAAGCCTTTCATCGTCCGTCATCCAGTAGTACAGTGTGCGTTTTCTCCACGTTCTCATCTGTGATTACAGCTTCGGGACGTCCTTTATACTGATTATGTTTAAGACAACTACGGCCACGCTTCATTTAGTCGGTCATTTCTTTCTCCATCAACTGTGGAAAATGAATGAATACACTCCTTATAAACATTCAGCAATTTTGAATGAAATACTATTGGCTATAAACCGCCCAAACCAAGGAATGTTGTCACATCACAGAATTCTGCGTCGTCCATTTGAGCAGTAGACAAACAACAGTACCACTTAAAAATGCGTGTAAACAAACCAATTCCACAGTCCCACTAACACTAGGTACAACCTGCACCAACATGATAACATTCGTGCACGTACAGGGTATTTCAAAGTATTTTCGGCAAACGTCTGGGGGTTATAAATCACGTCCTGGGGAACAACTTTTGTTAGAGAAAAATGTTCGCAACGATTTCCCGGCGATGCGGGCTATCTTCAGTACTCGACAATCCTAGGATGACGAAATTTCACCGAACTAGCAGCGTCTACTAACCAGGCGTGCAGAATACTCCCTACCCCCGTGAATTGATCGAGTGCTTATCCACAAGAGAACCATAGGAATGAGTGTCTCTAAGAGGCGAAAGATATTTTAGAAGGAAATCAGAAACTTCAATTTTGCTCGGCCTACTGCCCTGCACGTGCAGCAGACGACTGTGCGTTAGGGAATACACATTGCATAAAAACACCGAAGAGTGCTTACGCCCTAAAGGCTCTCAGGGGCTTAATAAATATAAAATGACGCCTAGCGTTGCCGAGAAGCGTCATCTGACGTTTTGTCCTCCGGAGGTGGTGCCCCACAGCTCTTACCTTGAGCTGCTGGTAAAATATTTTATGTATACAAGCAGTTTCAGTCGTCTGAACATCTGGTGACTATGTAGCAAATAAAATATACATAAGAAACACTACAGGCTTAAACTGTCTTGAGTCTGTTAACTGAAGTAAATGTTGTCAACAACACACACATAATGGAATGTTACGTATTCATATGAAAGTAATCACAGCATCATGTTAGGCGAAATACAAAATCATCAGGTGATCAATCCATCAACAATACACTGAAAATGAAAGTATACCATAACACAATGCTGTGACTCTTTACGAAAACGACATATCATAAAGACAAAATGGTTCAAATTTGTACAGAATTACTTGTTATCATATCGTAATATAAACTGCGTCGTCAAACTATAAAAATCCGTGCTAAAAGCCCTTGTGCTTTTTCAAATGAAAAAACTGATCCGAAAAACAGGAATCTCATCCAACATTTTAATGGCCTGCTCCAAACCATGTAATTGTTTCAGTATTTATACATTAGTGCAACATTACCCAACTGTTTTTCCACACGGTATGCTCAGTGAACTGTTTTTAAGCGAAATACATATTTGTTTTTCTGCTAGTTATAACGTATGTAAACAATTGCTGATGTCTGTTAAATAGCGGCAGTATTGTTTTTTATTCTTCTTATATGTCTGTAAACGTTGCTGTTGTAAGTATATCGGTGTACGAGGGTTATTTGGAAAGTAAGGAGCGATCGGTCGCGAAATAGAAAATACAGTGAAAATCAGATGAAGCTTTGCACTTAGGCGTTGGGCACTGTGTCTAGTACGCCCGTTGATCGCATCATGTCGCTCTTTTCAATTCTGAGCTCACAGTGATAACGTAAAGATGGCTAGAAGTTGGCGTCTTCCGCCACGTATGAGGGCCTGGCGAAAGATTTCCCCTGAAGCTATGCAATCCACATAACATAACTGTCATGCCGTTCGTTCTATACGATAATTCTTGGCCGCGCTCTGCAGGGGCAATGAAGATGCTCCTGATGTGTTTTCGATGGGAAGTGTTTGATCACCCACAATACAGCCCGTAATTCGCTACCCCTCAGGTTCATCTCTGCCCAAATGAACCGCTGGCTATGAAGACAATATTTTGACACAGACAACGAGCTGCAGTCCAGAGTAGAAAATTCTCGAGAAGTACTGGCTGCTGTCTTCTCTAACGAGGTAATTGAAAAGTTGGTACAACGCTAAGATAGATGTCTAAGTCTGGGCGGCGACTGTTTAGAGAAGTAGGTGGAAGGTGTAGCTAACCGTTGGTAATAAAACAGTTTTGATTTTCACTGTGGTTTCCATTTCGCGACCCATCGTTCCTTACTTTCAGAATAGCCCTCGTATTACCTCACTACATACACGTTAAACACAGTTAGGTTTAGAAGTTCATTATACCTGAGGTGCTGTTGGCATCTCTGTCTACATAAGAGTTTATACACGTTGTAATATGTACAACTAGTGAACTTATATTAGCTGAACATTTCGTACAACATGTTTTCAGTCAACACACGTCTTTGTGTCTGTAAAAATCCTCATTGCACCAATTGCCGCTGTAGTGTGTTATGTGAGATGCTGATATAGCTATTTGAGCGTGAAATTAGTGTTACATCTGTTATGTTGCATATATTCAAACAATTCGGTTGAGCGTACGTTGTATGTATCAATAAGGAAGCAGTATACATACGAATGTGACTATTCACATTTGTGCCTATGAGTATAAAAAAACCATAACTTTTATGCATTTTGTTTCCTGTCAGCGCAACTGTAATTGTCACACGCTCACATTAGTATTAGATGCGTCAGATAGAACACCAGTACTTATCGTAGCAGACGACACACAGCTTAATAATCGTAACATTCTAGTCACTGTCGATGCACATAGACCTCTGTCGCCATCTTTCACTCTACCAGTAAACAGTGGTCAGTTATTCAGTCGCCTCTTTGTGGTATGAATCTATTCACAGCGTTAACGCTGATTCCATTTTAACACGAATGAATACAGTCCCCAGCACATTTTTTATAGACTGACAACGTAATTTATACTACGCTATCATAACATATAACTGTGTACAGATGTGAACCATTTACGTCTTTATGGTATGTCGTTTTCGTAATGAGTCTCATCGGTGTGTTACGGTATACTTTTATTTTCAGTCGCCTCTGTGTGGTACGAATCTTTTCACACCGTTAAGGCTGATTGCATTTTAATACGAATGAATACACTCCCGAGCACAGTTTTTATAGACTGACTACATAATTTATACTACGATAGCATAACAGATAATTCTGTACAGATGTGAACCATTTACGTTTTTATGGTATGTCGTTTTCGTAATGAGTCACATCGGTGTTTTATGGTATACTTTTATTTTCAGTGTATTATTCTTGGTATTATCACCTGACGACAATAATTTTATATTTCGCCTGACGTGATGCTGTGAATACTTTTATATGAGTACGTGACATTTCATTATGTGTGTGCTGTTGTTGTTAACATTTACTTTATTTAACAGATTCGTGACCGTGATGTTACTTAAGTATTGTTTTATTTGGTATGTAGGAGCCTGATGATGTTCAAACGATTGAAACTGGTTGTATAAACAAAGTATTTAGCCAGCAGCTCAAGGCGGTAGTATGACAGTTGTCAAACGTTTTGTCTCTAAAAAACTAAACAAAAAATGCCACTAGAAAGACGGTTTAAGTATTTGCCAGAAGAGGTATGTCAGTTCTTCCGCCCCTTGTGTTCCTATCTTTTGTCTACGGCCAACAACTTCAACAGCACGCAGTTGTCACTGACATTTCTGCGTACAGTGTCACTTCATCCAGGTTGCATCACACACAAACGACTATTAACTAGCCAACGTCTATCGCTAACATGGTTTAGGTGGCAGCGAATCCTCTTGTTACAGACATCTACTGCCTACACAGCTCGCTCGTGTAGAACAATGGAGTAGTTGTTACTTCCCTATAGTACTGTAGGATCCCAAAAGTCGGGGAGTGGGTGCTGAGGCAAATATGTATTTGCTCGACAGCTTACTACTTTTGGCGCTTTCTGCCAACTGTGGACTCCAACGAGGCGCAACGTTGGAGGAAGAGAATGGTTCAAATGGCTATGGGACTTAACTTCTGAGATCATCAGTCCCCTAGAACTTAGAACTACTTAAACCTAACTAACCTAAGGACATCACACACATCCATGCCCGAGGCAGGATTCGAACCTGCGACCGTAGCGGTCGCGCGGTTCAGGACGAGGAAGCGAATGAAAAAGGTGGAGGGGATGTATAACTTATTTTCCCCTCCTGCCGGTACTTTTGCTGCTTTCAAGTTTCTATTCATACGATCTGCAGCATGATGATGATGATGATGATGGAGTCTCATACTCCTTTACAGAGCGTAGGGGATCGATGCGGGAGACCCGCTTGGCCGTACCAGGCAAGGTCCTAGTGGAGGTGGTTTTCCATTGCCTTCCTCCGACCGTAATGGGAATGAATGATGATGATGATGAAGACGATACTACAACACCCAGTCATCCCGAGGCATGTAAAAATCCCTGATCCTGCCGGGAAGCGAACCCGGGACCCCGTGCTCGGGAAGCGAGAACGCTACCGCGAGACCACGCTGCAACATAAAGGAAAAAAAGAATTCAGGAATAAGCCATCTGTGACCGATTAATACTAATACGGGATTTCTTAGTCGTACTACGTTTTTCATATTTGCCACAGCCGGCCGGAGTGGCCGAGCGGTTCTAGGCGCTACAGTCTGGAGCCGCGCGACCGCTACGGTCGCAGGTTCGAATCCTGCCTCGGACATGGATGTGTGTGATGTCGTTAGGTTAGTTAGGTTTAAGTAATTCTAAGTTATAGGGGACTGATGACCTCAGATGTTAAGTCCCATAGTGCTCAGAGCCATTTCAACCATATTTGCCACATGTTCTTAGCTTTTGAAAAAGAACTGTCTCTCTTGTTAAATCTTACTTAACGCAAAGCTTCAAATACCTTATTCCACATGATGCTACAATATCATAGACAGTTAAGTATGACTCAAATATCCAGATTCTAGGTTGGATTAAATACGGTTCGCCCTCTTGCATTAACCCAAAGAACGCAAATATGTCATAATCCATTACGTATTCCACATTTTCTCATGCTCATGTTAACTGTACACATTAAACCCGTAAATTCAGAGTCGGTCAGGAGCCGGGCACTGTCGCAGAGCAGCACGAATTGTGCTCGCGAATTTGCAAGGACTGTACTGCTTCAGGAACAGTCACAAATACGTGGCACGGCAAAAAACCGTCTGCCGTTTCGCAGAGTCACTGCGCCGCAGCACCGAGCAGCAGAACCGCCGTGCTCCAGGGCTTCGCCACCTCGGCCCACCAACTACCTCCAACCTTACTGTTTATTTATTTATTCCAGTCAGAAACAAATACGATACAATACATAGTAATTACCAAACGCAAACAAATGAAAGAAAGAATTATCGAGTTACACCAAACTTGACCCAAACCTTGCAACTTCAACAGCACCCGGTGTCGCAAGCCGCTGATCTTGTTCTACGAAAGATTCAAGGCGTCGTTGACTATTCAGTAGGTGCTCCACGGTCTAAGGTTCTCCGCAGTCACAGTTGGTGGTATCCACAGGGAAGTGCCATTTGTGGAGATTACTGCTGGATCTTCTAATCCAGGAGAATAACCGATTCAGTTCTGTTCGTACCCAGGTGGGAGGCTTTCCGAAGGTAGAGACCAGGTAGAGCTATTCGCAAGTCTCAAGTCTTGCCGTAGCTGTTGTTGTTTGCATGACTAAAGTGGTCTTGAAGAAACTTCTCCTGAACCTTAACCACGGGGTTGCTGGAACGAGCCCATGTAGTGGATGGTTTTCCTAATAAGCCTGGATGCTGGCATATACATCATCGCTTTTACAGTGTTCTAACGGCAGCCAGTTCATAGATAAAGGCCAGTTATGGGACCGTGTATACGATAGGAGTGCATCCTGCCTGAAGATGGTGTATTGAGTCAGCGAAACTGGTTGTAGTATAATGAAATAACATCAAAACGACGACTGTAAGTGTTTCATTTTATTACGTAGGCCTGATTTATTTACTCCATGTTGGCAGCGACTTGGTTTCCAAAATCCAGATTATTACATAACTGCGAGGTATGGAGATTGCTACATTCATATGAGATGTCCAAGAAAGGGATGTTAGGCACTACCTGAATCGCACTCCAAGTCCAGCCTTGAAACAAAAGCTACCAGGGGCGTTCAACGAGTAATGCAACAGATTTTTTCTGAAAGCCGTTTCATTTATTCAATATTCAAATACATCATATTAGTTCCTACATTTTTGGTCACAAAACCCTATTTTTCAACATAATCTCCGTTCAGTGCGACGGCCTTACGCTGCCTTAATGCCCGCGTGGTATCAGGCTACTGGTCGACGAAGGGGCCAACGTCTTTCTGAACCAATAACCTCCCTAGTAACAGATGGTTCCCGAGCGGTCTAAGGCGCTGCAGTCGTGGACTGTGCGGCTGGTCCCGGCGGAGGTTCGAGTCCTCCCACGGGCATAGGTGTTTGTGTGTTCGTCCTTAGGTTAATTTAGGTTAGGTAGTGTGTAAGCTTAGGGACTGATGACCTTAGCAGTTAAGTCCCATAGGATTTCACACACATTTGAACATTTGAACAGATGGTTCTTCGTTGCTCATTACGATCTTCTGTTAGACGCTGAGGTACCCACCAGGTACACACCTTTGAATACCCCAGCATGTGGACGAGTGTGCCAGCACTACCAACAGACACGTCCAGTTGTGCAGCGAGGTGTTTGATAGTGAACCGTCGATCACCTGGAATGAGAGTGTCCGCATGTTCCAACACGGCAGGAGTCACAAAATTTTTTGGTAAGGTCTTATCGGACCAAACTGCAGAGGTCATCGTTCCATAAGCCTACACACTACTTAATCTAACTTAAATTAACTAACGCTATGGACAACACATACACCTATGCCCGAGCGAGGACTCGATCCTCCGACTCGGGGAGTCGCAAGGACGGTGACAAGGTGTCTTGCCGCACGGCCAGGAGTCACAGCTGTGTCCAATTGGTTGGCGTGCGGGAGATTGGAAATGTCTGCATGACTTTGTTGCGATAATGACAGACGCCTCGCCCTACGACCGTGTTTTTGTTCACTGCCAGGCCTCCGTAGACATTCTGCAAGAGCCTATGAATATCTATGAAGCTCTAGTTTTCCGCCAGAAAAAACAACCAATGTCTTAAAATGAGAACTGGTACTTACTGATTAAAAATTAGTACCCCTGACGTAAAGTAGGAAAGTCAAGTAGTACGTACGTGGCAGACGGTTGTACGTAAACAGAGCAGTAATACGGGTCGACTAGGAGACATAATACACTCCTGGAAATGGAAAAAAGAACACATTGACACCGGTGTGTCAGACCCACCATACTTGCTCCGGACACTGCGAGAGGGCTGTACAAGCAATGATCACACGCACGGCACAGCGGACACACCAGGAACCGCTGTGTTGGCCGTCGAATGGCGCTAGCTGCGCAGCATTTGTGCACCGCCGCCGTCAGTGTCAGCCAGTTTGCCGTGGCATACGGAACTCCATCGCAGTCTTTAACACTGGTAGCATGCCGCGACAGCGTGGACGTGAACCGTATGTGCAGTTGACGGACTTTGAGCGAGGGCATATAGTGGCCATGCGGGAGGCCGGGTGGACGTACCGCCGAATTGCTCAACACGTGGGGCGTGAGGTCTCCACAGTACATCGATGTTGTCGCCAGTGGTCGGCGGAAGGTGCACGTGCCCGTCGACCTGGGACCGGACCGCAGCGACGCACGGATGCACGCCAAGACCGTAGGATCCTACGCAGTGCCGTAGGGGACCGCACCGCCACTTCCCAGCAAATTAGGGACACTGTTGCTCCTGGGGTATCGGCGAGGACCATTCGCAACCGTTTCCATGAAGCTGGGCTACGGTCCCGCACACCGTTAGGCCGTCTTCCGCTCACGCCCCAACATCGTGCAGCCCGCCTCCAGTGGTGTCGCGACAGGCGTGAATGGAGGGACGAATGGAGACGTGTCGTCTTCAGCGATGAGAGTCGCTTCTGCCTTGGTGCCAATGATGGTCGTATGCGTGTTTGGCGCCGTGCAGGTGAGCGCCACAGCATACGACCGAGGCACACAGGGCCAACACCCGGCATCATGGTGTGGGGAGCGATCTCCTACACTGGCCGTACACCACTGGTGATCGTCGAGGGGACACTGAATAGTGCACGGTACATCCAAACCGTCATCGAACCCATCGTTCTACCATTCCTAGACCGGCAAGGGAACTTGCTGTTCCAACAGGACAATGCACGTCCGCATGTATCCCGTGCCACCCAACGTGCTCTAGAAGGTGTAAGTCAACTACCCTGGCCAGCAAGATCTCCGGATCTGTCCCCCATTGAGCATGTTTGGGACTGGATGAAGCGTCGTCTCACACGGTCTGCACGTCCAGCACGAACGCTGGTCCAACTGAGGCGCCAGGTGGAAATGGCATGGCAAGCCGTTCCACAGGACTACATCCAGCATCTCTACGATCGTCTCCATGGGAGAATAGCAGCCTGCATTGCTGCGAAAGGTGGATATACACTGTACTAGTGCCGACATTGTGCATGCTCTGTTGCCTGTGTCTATGTGCCTGCGGTTCTGTCAGTGTGATCATGTGATGTATCTGACCCCAGGAATGTGTCAATAAAGTTTCCCCTTCCTGGGACAATGAATTCACGTTGTTCTTATTTCAATTTCCAGGAGTGTAGAATAGCGGAAACGAGCTGTCGAGTTTGGACGTGCCCATGACCACACCGTGAATGAAGTAGTCTGATTCCTTGGTTTATTACCGCAGACTGCTCAACGTCCTTACGAGAAATGCTGTACCAATAGCAGCCATGTAACACGGCCTAACAAGAGTGGGCGTAACAGCTTCTAATCGATATCTCCAGACGAGTATCACGCCATTTAAATTACAAGCGGTTTCAAACCTAACAGGAATTGCTGCTATCAGTGAACGTAGGTCCATCCCAACCAGTTTCCGAACGCAGACGGCGAGGGGATCAAAGTGGCAAGTCTCCAGTTGGGCATACGACACAGAAACTGGACAGTAGCTCACTAGGGACGTATAGTGTGGTCCGAGGAGTCTTGGTTTTCCCTCTTTTGCAAATGATGCAAGGCGTAGATTGCGCCGACGTTCACACGAGGCATTTATTCCGACAATGTGTAGGCTGGAGAGCGAAGCTTAGGCAGTAGGTGGTGCTGCGATCCTTTTTTTTCTTTTAATTTTGGAGTGTTTGGGGAAGCGGGGGGTCCATACTATTACAAGGGCCCACTCACTCAGGCTACCATCAACTTGAGCTATGATGTTCATTTCAATATAATTGGTCACCTGGCGTGGCCCTGTTTCCGTCATCTTCACGACGAGTATGTTGTGGACGCTACCGTCTTCGAGAATGACAAACAGCCGCGTTCGCACGGCTGTACGCATACCTTTCTGATCTTACCAACACCTACGCGCCGCACCGTACCTCGACTAGTCCAGTAAGTGACGTGACGTGGCGTTCGCTGGGTTATTCAGTGGTTTGGTATTTAACTAATTTGTAAATGGATATGATAATCTTATTTTATTACATTGAGTAATTACTAAATAATTTTTCTCCCGGCCAAAGATTTGATCAAGTAGCTAAAGAACTCCAAGTTAACGTCGTGTTAAAGTGTTGTCTGTAAGTTGTGTAAGTGTCACTAAATCACAGTTCATACAACAGATTCTATACAACTATTGATTAAGATGGAAGCAGTTATCTTCAGCAAAATGATCATTAAAACCACCGAATATCAGCCGCGCACAACACTGACGTATGTTACCTGAAACAATATTCTTCGCAACTCGTGCGTAATTAATTTCGGCTCCATACATCAGCTAGAAAAGTTTGTTATAACGATCGTGCTATGAGCACTGTTTTTAAATAACCAATCTGACACTGGCGAGCAGATTGATGCCGTATTCCTGGACTTCAGGAAGGCATTTGATACGGTTCCGCACTTACGTTTAGTGAAAAAAATACGAGCTTACGGAATATCGGACCAGGTTTGTGATTGGATTCAGGATTTCCTAGAAGAAAGAACACAACATGTCATTCTTAACGGTTCAAAATCTGCAGATGTAGAGGTAATTTCGGGAGTACCGCAGGGAAGCGTGATAGGACCTTTATTGTTTACAATATACATAAATGACTTAGTTGACAACATCGGTAGCTCCGTGAGGCTATTTGCAGATGACACGGTTGTCTACAAGAAAGTAGCAACATCAGAAGACTCGTACGTACTCCAGGAGGACCTGCAGAGGATTAATGCATGGTGCGACAGCTGGCAGCTTTCCCTAAACGTAGATAAATGTAATATAATGCGCATACATAGGGGCAGAAATCCATTCCAGTACGATTATGCCATAGGTGGTAAATCATTGGAAGCGGTAACGACCGTAAAATACTTAGGAGTTACTATCCGGAGCGATCTGAAGTGGAATGATCACATAAAACAAATAGTGGGAAAAGCAGGCGCCAGGTTGAGATTCATAGGAAGAATTCTAAGAAAATGTGACTCATCGACGACAGAAGTAGCTTACAAAACGCTTGTTCGTCCGATTCTTGAGTATTGCTCATCAGTATCGGACCCTTACCAGGTTGGATTAATAGAAGAGATAGACATGATCCAGCGAAAAGCAGCGCGATTCGTCATGGGGACATTTAGTCAGCGCGAGAACGTTACGGAGATGCTGAACAAGCTCCAGTGGCGGACACTTCAAGAAAGGCGTTACGCAATACGGAGAGGTTTATTATCGAAATTACGAGAGAGCACATTCCGGGAAGAGATGGGCAACATATTACTACCGCCCACATATATCTCGCGTAATGATCACAACGAAAAGATCCGAGAAATTAGAGCAAATACGGAGACTTACAAGCAGTCGTTCTTCCCACGCACAATTCGTGAATGGAACAGGGAAGGGGGATCAGATAGTGGTACAATAAGTACCCTCCGCCACACACCGTAAGGTGGCTCGCGGAGTATAGATGTAGATGTAGATGTAGATGAATTATTTTCATTAAAATGAGTTCGGGACCACCGGTGCACATTTATTTTTACACATTTGTATTACGTTCAGCATTTATGTCTGCAGAGTTGCGTAATTTGAATTTGAATTTGCCGCTGTGATAATTGTTAAGATGGCGGCAGACAATTGATAGAGACTTTCTATTGTCAGAGCAAATAAGTATTTTAAATGCTTATTGAACTTTACAGAAACTCTACTTTCGTATTGTGCACTATTTAGACTTCATCAAGCAAACATTTGATTTGTTTCTAAGGAAAACACAGACAAACACGCGATACAAATCGCTATCATCAATGGCTGCGCTCGTTGCAGCGGAAAGAAATAATTAACACACATAATGCTTACTAAGAGAGGAATTAGAGTTACAAATAATTAATCACTCATATTTATAATAATAATGAACTCTATTTTCAAGTAATACTTAACAAATAATTACAATTTCTTAACAGACCTCAGTTTGATATGCGTCTTGGGTGCCGAACCTACAAAAGCCATCCAACAAAAGGTAAAAAACAAAAAAAAGACAATCGCAGATCATAAAAGGAATTTACAATTATCATTGTCTTTGTATGATACACATCGATATGTCCAATTGCATCATAGAATATTATATAAATAATTAATATTTATCATCGTTTTCATTATTTTTTTATATGTCGAATAGATTATGTTTATAACTGTTACAGGCATAATTTCCTCTCGTCGCACTGTAGCTAAAATTTATCTCGTGGATGTTACAGTGATCCGACCTTAAGCCCACACAAAATGTCTGGGACTGTTTGGAACAGTTAGTGAGACGTAGTAACCGCACGGCATACCTAAATTTTGGACTAAGTAGGCTAGATAGAGGCACTGTTGTACGGTATTGGCATCATGTGTCCTGGTGACTAATTTTTTGTTAGGTGTATTTACATTGCGTGGTGAAGTCCGAGGTACCAGGCCTAGGCTGGTACCTCGCGACGAAGCCTCAAGTAAATACAGTCGCTGCCAGAAACAACAACGAGTGAGAGGTGGTGGCGTAGACACTCCCAGAAGACATTCTATACGTCACCGCATCAAGCCGCTTACTTATGTCTGAATGCAATACCGCTCTGCGCAATCAGTAATCATGCCGAAGACGTCAGCATCGTCTCTCTACCGAGCCAGTAGTATGACAATTGTATCAGACAGAACTCTGCATAAAAGTTTATAATCAGTTGTACTCTGTCAGAAGTGATCAGTAACTTGTTCTGTATCACGCAATACATTAATTTTCAGTGACAGAAACAATTACTCGTGACTTTTCTGTGGACATGGATTGTTACAAAGCTAAATATTTCATCTTCTTCATGTTACAATAAAGTGATCTGGTATTTTACATACTGTAGTACCATCTCGGCCCCTCCACTTTACCAAAGAGGGTTATTTTATCCCGTACAACACATTGTTAGAGCGAAAGTTTAGTTTTCACTTATTCTAGAAACAGTAAGATGGTAGTTGTTTTTTTCTTTTTCAGTCATCAGTCTTGTGACTGGTTTGATGCGGCCCGCGACGATCCCTCTCCTGTGCTAGCCTCTTCATCTCAGAGTAGCACTTGCAACCTACGTCCTTAATTTGTGTGCTGGACGTATACCAATCTCTGTCTTCCTCTACGGTTCACCCTCTACACCTCCCTCTAGTACCATGGAAGTTATTCCCTGATGTCTCAACAAATGTTCTATCATCCTGTCCCTTCTTCTTGTCAGTGTTTTCCATATATTACTTTCATCTCTGATATTGCGCAGAACCTCCTCATTCCACACTTTATCTAATCTCTAATTGAGTGACGTGATTCATCACGAATGATGACGGTTTCTTAACGCCAAAATGGCGCTCACGGAAACAAGCAAGCACTTCCTTGTCATATTTTGTCTAACGTCTAATGCCATCGTTTCTGTCTGTCTTCGCAGCTTTCTTTTCCTTGTAAATCGTGGAAGCATTCGGTATACTTCTTTCATTACAGACGCCCTATTTGAATCAAAGGTATTATTCTAGAATGAAATTTTCACTCTACAGCGGAGTGTGCGCTGATATGAGACTTCCTGAGAGATTAAAACTGTGTGCCGGACCGAGACTCGAACTCGGGATCTTTGCCTTTCGCGGGCAAGTGCTCTACCAACTGAGCTACCCAAGCACGACTCACGCCCCGTCCTTACAGCTTCAGTTCTGCCAGTACCTCGCCTCCTACCTTCCAAACTTCACAGAAGCTCTCCTGCGAACCTTGCAGAACTAGCACCCCTGGAAGAAAGGATACTGCGGAGACATGGCTTAGCCACAGGAAGTTTCATATTAGCGCACACTCCGCTGTAGAGTGAAAATTTCATTCTAGAAACAACCCCCAGGCTGTGGCTAAGCCATGTCTCCGCAATATCCTTTCTTCCAGGGGTGCTAGTTCTGCAAGCTTCGCAGGAGAGCTTCTGTGAAGTTTGGAAGGTAGGAGGCGAGGTACTGGCAGAACTGAAGCTGTGAGGACGGGGCGTGAGTCGTGTTTGGGTAGCTCAGTTGGTAGAGCACTTGCCCGCGAAAGGCAAAGGTTTCGAGTTCGAGTCTCGGTCCAGCACACAGTTTTAATCTGGCAGGAAGTTTCAAAGGTATTATTCTCTTCACAGCTGAATTTGCAGGCAATTCACATTCACAATACTTTTAATAAGAAATTCCAGATGACGAATTACTTAGCAACGATTCATTCTAGTAGAAAAGGCGAAGGGGAAGGGGAAGAAAGGTGCTGAGGTACCGAACGAAGATAATTTGGACAGAGAAAAATTAAAAGTACCAGAGAATAAATAATCTTGCGCTTAGAACTGAAATCAACAGTAAAGGAAAACCAAGTTCCTTCTACATCTACATAACTGTTCTGCAAGTCACTGCAGAGTGCATGGCGGACGGTATCAATAGTATTACTTTTCTGCCCGATCCCATTCGTTCATCGACGAGGTGAAAAATCTTATTGTTTGATATGCTCAGAATGGAGATACGCTACCTGTTGTATTGAAGCTGTGAATTCAGAGGTATCCGTGATAGGAGAGATCGCAGTTTATTTGATAACTAGTTTCGGCTTGTACAAAAGCTATCTTCAGATCAAAACAATATACATTTGATTAGTGCACAACTGCCAAACGGCGGGATATGGCACCATAATTTGTGTAAACAGGTTCGTTTGTTGCGCAGTCCACTGAAACAATTATGTAAAGGATCCCGGTATAACAGGTCGTCATGTATGTATACAGACAGAATCAGGCACTTTACATATGTTGACCCTGTGATCATATTTGCAACGTCTGTTCTAAAGAAAAGTCAGACGTCTGTTCCACACTTGTTACTAGTACAGTCTGTTAAGTAACAGCGTGGTCGGCATTACACACATATGGTAAAAGATATCGCCTTAGTTCTTTCACAGTTGATAAAGGAAACCCTTGTCCTTCTTGCAATGTCCATAAAGCATTAGTTTACTTTGAATTCTTGATTGAGATACACAAGAAGAGACCTGAGTGTAGCTTTCGTGTCACGTTTATCAAAGACGCGGACTGCCAAATGTTGCTTCATCGACAAAAATGAAGATTGGATACTGCAGGAGGACAACGATCCGAAGCACCGCAGCAGGCATTGCAATGACAGGAGAAAGGCGTGCAGGTACTAGACTGTCCCTCACAGTCGCCTGACTATTGAAAATGTATGGTCTTATATCAAGAAGAGGTTGGAATGAAAAAAAAATCTTCAGTTTCAAACAGTTGTAAACGCGAATTCTACCCATTTGGAGGTCTCTTCCACGCGAATAAGCGAATAGCTTGGTTTCAGGCAAATCACGTAAATGCCAAGAAATTACCGTAGCTGCGAACGACTGGACGCATTATCAATTGTAATTGCATTTTTCTTTGTTTCATGTATGATGCATGTATAAGTTTTAGTTTGTTGTCAAATACATTTCTCTACTGAGTACCCCGACCACGATCTTACTTACAGACTGCACATAAACATCCTTTGTCGCTCCTGATACAAGCCTCAGTAAACAAGGAAAATGGAAGACGATATAGTACTAGGATGGGTACAAAGCAAGCTTGGTCCTTATGATCATAGTTGCGTAATCTCGAAAAATCAGTAACGAAATGAAAGAAATTTTGAGAAGCAGGTCAAAAGTAAATCATCTTAACTTTAAGATTTGCACACAATGCAGCCGTTCGGGATGGGAAAGATTCAGAATAACTTTTGAATGGATAAACAGACTACTTGCTACAAAATTTCGGTTAAGGAAACAGAAATAAATGTTAGATGGTTGTAGAAAGGAGAAGAGCGATGTGTTAAATGTTAAAATTGTGAAGACAAGGGAGAGAAATTGAGCCTTTTTAAATACAAGTTTAGACAAAATGGTCAAACCCAGCGCCACATCAGAATCAAATGTAGGTGAAGAATGCTTTCTTCGATGTTAAAAGGGTCTCGTGGTATTAAACATGACATAGAATCGAAAACGAATTGTTTGAGGAGGTACAAATGGATCACAGCATCGTATGTGAATCCTGCACGGTTGTTCATGAAAAACTGTAGATAGAGAATTTGGAAGCGTATTACCGTAAAAGGATGTCTGAGCTTCAAATGGCTCTACGCACTATGGGACTTAAGATCTGAGGTCATCAGTCCCCTAGACTTAGAACTACTTATAACTAACTAACCTAAGGACATCACACACATCCATGCCCGAGGCAGGATTCGTACCTGAGACCGAAGCAGCAGCGCGGTTCCGAACTGAAGCGCCTAGAACTGCTCGGCCACAGCGGCCGGCAATATCAGAAGTAAGCGTATAGGAAAAACTTTACTCGGAGGCATGTTAGAGGAAGAAAGTCTACCAGAACTACTACGAGAGGAAGGTATAATTTATGAATACTAAGACAAAAGCAGATGAACACAGATTACCATCCCGAAAAACGATCAGAAAAAATATCGAATCTCACGGCAGACTTAAGAAAAAGACGACTGAAATTTTATGGCCATGCCCAAGATTCACAAGAAGACTCATTCGCAATACAGTATCATGCATTGAATAACTTGGAAACATACCCTGGTACCAGCAGGTCAAAAAGGATTTAAAAGAGGCTAATGTGAGTCCCTCAGACATTTCCAACAGAAAATTATACGGACATAAAATTAGGAAATACGAAGTAATTTCAGAGAAAGAAGTCACCACCTGACCAAAGACAAAGTGGACTGAAGAAAGATAAAGAATGCTGCGAGAAGAGAGGAGATCTGCTTGGAAGCTCCGAAGACTGAAAACATAACAGCTTTGCGTGATCTGATAGGGTACAATCGCACTCAGTAAATAAACTATACTGCTGGGACCATAGGTGTGAACTGAAATTGGTAAACTGAGAGAGCGTCGCCAAAGGGTTTCCGGCTATTGTGGTACTACAACTGTCCAAGAGTAGCAGATACTTTCTTCGTGTATGGAAGTGCACGGTAAAATGAACGCTGAATCCATTCTTCCCAAAATCAATTATCGGTCGTTCCATATCCATCCGGTATATGCAGTTCCATAAAGAAAAAGAGAAAGTTAAAAGTTCACACACCATTCAACATGGATGGATAGCAGTATGATGATGGCCAAATGCCGATACAGGAAAAAAAACCATCCCACATTATCGTAAGTGGCGATGTAACGCAACCACATTCAAGACAACGACAAGGAAGGGAATCCACAGTCCCAACTGTCGTCTCAATTGATTTACGCGTACCTAGGAAAATTCAAAGCAAGTTGACTGCGCCACTTTGCTCGCTCTAAGTGACCTATTAGGAGTTTTAAAGATGTTTGTAATTCTCTAACGGAAGGAATGGCCAAGCATGCGCCGTCCACATACCAACATAGCCAGTTCACTGCTAAATTTAAACTGATAAGAAACTTAATTGAGAAAGGATATAAATGCAAAACCTGTAATGAAATGGCAACCAGATGGAACTGTGCTGACGCTAACGTTTTTTGTTTAATGATATGCAGACGGCAACGCAAGCGAGTTTGGCCATTAGCGAGAGGCAAAAGGAAGACTAAGGTCACCCGCCGGCGCGCGATCCACTAGCGTGCTTAATCTATTCTGCGATGAACTAGCTACGGCGTTCTTCTTCGTCTTGCATACATCTAGTGGCTTCTGCACACGTAGCGAGTTAGTATAAATTAATGTTTAACGCCAAGACTTCTCAACGCCAACTGCAAATTCTTTGGAATGACTTTCTGGCACACAGTCAGGACTTCAAAAGAAAACTGAAACAGCGGGAAATGTTTACTGGTCGGAATACCAACAAAAATAGTAATGAATTCACAGTATAGGAGATTCACTGCGCATTCACTGGAAACCTTAGCTCTTTTTACTTTCAGACTTCTTTTTTTAGTGTTTTCGACTCGTCAGCCTTCTGGCTGGTTTGATGCGGCTCGACACGTTTTCTACTCCTGTGCCAACCTCTTCATCTCAGAGCAGCACTTGCAACCTACGGTCTCAATTATTTGTTGGATATATTCCAGTCTTTGTCTTCCTCTACAGCTTTTACCCTCCACGGCTTTCTCTAGTACCATTTTCCATATATTCCTTTCCTCACCGATTCTGCGGAGAGCCTCCTCATGCCTTTACCTTATCAATCCACCTAATTTCCAACACTTTTCTGTAGCACTACATCTCAAATGCTTCGATTCTCTTCTTTTCCGGTTTTCCCACAGTCCATGCTTCACACCATCCTCAGAAATTTCTTTCTCAAATTACAAGTAGTAGATTTTTCCGGCCAAGAAGTCGTTTTTTTTCAGTGCTAATCTGGTTTCTATGTCTTCCTCAGTCCGTCAGTCATGGGGTATTTTGATGCCTAGGTAACAGAATTCCTTAATTTTATCTGCGTCATAATCGCCAGTCCTGATGTTTTCTCCCTGTTCTCATTTCTGCTACTTCTCATTACTTTCGTCTTTCTTCGATTTACTCCCAGTCCATATTCTGCACTCATTAGACTGTTCATTCCCTTCAACAGGTCCCGTAATTCTTCTTCACTTTTGCTAAGAATAGCAATGTCATCAGCGAATCTTATCACTGAAATCCTGTCACCGTCAATTTTAATTCTACTCTTGAACCTTTCTTTTGTTTCCGTCATTTCTTATTCGATGTACAGAATGAACAGTAGGGGCGGAAGACTACATCCCTGTTTTACACCCTCTTCAATGCGATCAGATAGTTCTCGGTCCTCCATTCTTATTGCTTCCTCTTGATCTTCGTAAATATTCTGTATTACCTGTCTTTCCCTACAGCTTACCCCTGTTTTCCTGAGAATTTCGAAGATCTTGCGCCATCGGACATTGTCGAACGCTTTTTCTATGTCAATAAATCCTATGAATTTATCTTGATTTTTCTTTAGTCTTGCTTCCATTATCGATCGCAACATCAGAACTGCTTCGCTCTTATCTTTATGAAAACCAACCTTATCGTCATCTATCAGATCCTTAGTTTTGTTTTCCATTCTTCTGCATATTATTGTTATCAGCGGCTTGGATGCACGAGCTGTTACGTTGATGCTGCGACAATTCTCTCAGTTGTCGGGTCTTGCAGTGTTCGGAATTGTGTGGATGATATTTTTCCAAAAGTGAGATGGCACATCGGCAGATTCTTGCATTCTACACCACACTTCCCCCAATGATATTGGAAATTCTGTGGAATTTTGTCGATCATTTCTGCCTCAATCTTCCAAAGCTCTTTTAAATTCAGATTCTAGTACTAGATGCAAAACTAGACGAACATTATTAAATACTGAATTTCCTTAACCCGATGTCTTTGTAGGACACTGGTTGGCTGGCTGTTTTGGGAAAGGAGACCAGACAGCGAGGTCATCGGTCTCATCGGATTAGGGAAGGAAGTCGGCCGTGCCCTTTGAAAGGAACCATCCCGGCATTTGCCTGGAGCGATTTAGGGAAATCACGGAAAACCTAAATCAGGGTGGCCGGACGCGGGATTGAACCGTCGTCCTCCCGAATGCGAGTCCAGTGTCTAACCACTGCGCCACCTCGCTCGGTGTGTAGGACACTGGTTTCGTTTTTCTGTTGTGTACATGGCACGGAATTGGTCAATCGCAGTTAGACTCAGTATTTTCACATGATGTCAGTTTCGTTTGATGACGTCATCCTTCTCTTACTGTTGTTTCAATCTTTGCATTTTTTTCGTGTTTTATACGGAACTTTGTCGTTAGTCCACAGCACGTATCCTAAACTTTGAGTGCGCCTGTAGATTTCTTCTGTCTGTTCCTCCCAGAGCCCAGGTACTATTTCTAGATCCCTCACAATTTGTCTTACTACTCATAAATTATACCTTCCTCTCGTAGTTGTTCTGGTAGACTTTCTTCCTCTGATATGCCTCGGAGTAAAGCTTTTCCTATTCGCTTACTTCTGATATCGCCGGCCGCTGTGGCCGAGCAGTTCTAGGCGCTTAAAAACTGTAAAAACAGCTGGTAAAGCAGTGTAACAGTTACAGTGACAGTGACAGTGGCAATTCAATATATAGTGTTTGATAGTAACGAAGATGATTAAATGGAAAATGTATAAGTAGTTGCAGATGACAAACTGTGCAACAAAACGGTCACTGTAGAAACACAACATATCAGAAAAACCACACCAGGTAAAAAGATGGACAATAAAAGCTCACTGAAGATGCTGCAAATGGAGTGAAACATGTTTGGGTTAAAAAACTAAAATCAAATGTTCAACTGTGTCGATGATATCATACTGTAGTTTTGGCTGCACCGCATTCGTCTAGTTTTCGGACGATGCCTTTCTGATCCTAACCTTACAATTCGTTTATGACGTTTGACTCAGTTCTGGATTTTGTTTACAAGCTATTCCGCCTGTCTATAGACAAATATATCTTCATGTTTTTTAATATCGCTTTTCGTGTTTATAAAAAAATTGCGTTTTAGTTATGTTTTAGTTTTTCTTTACTGTACACGGCTGTCCACATTTGTTTTTTTCTTTTTTATCTTAAGCAGATCTGATTATTATTGATATTGATTGAAACAATTAGTACTGGCACAATATTATTCGAATATGGATGAAAATACAGAAATAAATTCTCTTACGTGAAATGATTCCTTAATGCGCAGTTATCTTGTCAAAATCAGCAGAAATACTCAACTTATTGGGAGAAGATGAGGGAAACAAAAAGGTAATTATTATGACGAGAAAATAAAAGCTCCTCCAAATCCTTTGTATGACCTCTTCTTTAAAGAATCCCTAAATAATAAATGATAGTTTCCATTGTATATTAGATACATACATTTCACTATTTTAAAACAGTTTACTCCAATGCTGAGACACTTTATTGCAGCGTGGCACCATTTACGCTGCATAAAGTATCGCTTGCAATGACAGCCAGCTCGAAACAAAGGCTTCAGTTCAGCATCATCTTAATCACCACATCAGGCCTTACCTATAATTTAGTTTTGCTGTCTTTTACTTTGTTCTTCAAATGGTTCAAATGGCTCTGAGCACTATGGGACTTAACAGCTATGCTCATCAGTCCCCTAGAACTTAGAACTACTTAAACCTAACTAACCTAAGGACAGCACACAACACCCAGCCATCACGAGGCAGAGAAAATCCCTGACCCCGCCGGGAATCGAACCCGGGCGTGGGAAGCGAGAACGCTACCGCACGACCACGAGAAGCGGGCACTTTGTTCTTCTCATGTACATTTCCACGTCGTGATGGGAGAATCATGCAAAGCGTCAATTCGCTCACTCGCTCTTCCTCGTTAAACTAATACTCGATTCACTTGCGGTTGCAGTTTCTATTTTTCCTTTTTTATCTAATCGCGTTCAAACAACCTGCTGAGCTGGCTGCATGGACACGCGCAAATTTAAATAACAATTACGATCTTATTCGCCAACCAGTCTATCATATATATTTGTTTTAATTTAGTTCAGTCACTGTCCCAATATACACTAGGCTGACAACTATTTTCAGATGCTCCACAGTCATTTTAAAGTCTTAGGAATTAACAATATAAAAACGTTACTCCTTAAACACCACTAGCAGACGAAAAGTGATGGAAATATTTATGATGTAATATGAATGTAACACAGTTTCTATCGTGTCTGAGCCCTCGGGAATATTTTACGTAACGCAGTTTAACATCTCCTCGTAATCGAACAATATGAGACGACATGGCAGTGAATCGTTTTTATATAAGTATCCAATGTGAATGAGTTACTAGACTTCATTTGTAACTGGTCTGAGTTGTGCACCTTCTTCAGTCTCGATGCATCATCTAGTACTGTTACGTCTTTCGAAATCGCACACCTCCTGTTCGTTGCTCTTAACATATAGTCTACGTACTACATTTAAAACTTTTCAGTCCCGTCCTTTTACACAGAGAGTTTAGAATACACGTGTGAATGACAAGTGCACAATGACATCGGTCTGTGGTACATTCGAGATTTTGTCTAACTTGTAGCTACATGTACACTGCACATCATCAGTCTATGAACTTTAATAACTTTAAAATTTAAAAATTATTTACAAGCTATATCTCTCTCAAATCTCAACATTCTGACATAAGACGATCGTATGCCCAAGCTCTCCTGGTCTTCTATCTGCCTAACATTTAATTAGAATCTGTTGTTACAGCATATTAACAACGGAAGGATTAACGTTCACTCGGTGACCTATGACTGAGCTATAGTTGAATTCTTTTATCTTGGCGGCTCGCGCATGCCCGCCCAGACGCGGGAGATTGCTACGTTGCCAGTTGCACACGACGCACGCGCCAATAGAAGCAGCGCGATAGTATAGTATAATTCGCAAACATACGTTTAGGGGGGAGCGTGCAGTTCATGAAGTAAAGCCACCACGGCTTCATTAACCCTTTCGCTGCTACAGAGACGTGCTCCCCGCATTCCGCACAGTGCGCGATTTTGTCATTGCACTGCTCGCCTGTGCAGACACATCGTGTTCCGACTGCTTTGACAGTCTTATCATTCGATTTCACAAAAACTATTTGGCCCAAAAATTAGATTTTTACACATTTTCTTGACTGATACCTTCCCCCCATAAATGACTTAATTTTGTTTCGATGTTCAACGCAGTTATTATGCAGCATTAAATATAGTAAACCATTGCGCGAAATTCTGAAGAGTTTGCAGAGGTAAAAGTCCATAGAGCATACTTTCCGTATGGTCGATTTTAGTTATCACAATGTTGAGAATGAAATGTGGACAAGATACCTAAATTTCATATAAAATTTACTCTATAACAGTATCTCATTTAAGTACCACATAGGTGTCGTATGTAATATTGAGAAATATTCCGTCTTTCGCGACTGTAACAAAAGTTTTATTTACACTGAGCACATTTGGCTTTATTTTAAATAAAGAGACAAAGCACTAGAAATTTCAAAAAATTGCATTCAAACGAATATAATTCGTGAAGTAACGCACTTCGATATTGTTTTTAAATAATGAAAATATTATGCTCTGCACAAGGTTTGAACTCACAACCTTGCATATAGAAGCCCATCACCTTAACCATTACGCTATCGCAACTCGTCTGACTGCAGAACCCCATGAAGACTAACACGTCACGCAAAATACTGACAAACACTGTTGGTATGACTATGAATTACTCATGCTTTGTCGAAGTACAATGGGAAATAAAGAATTACAGCTGTTCTTTATTGCGAAAAAGCGGTTCGTGTGATTGATACAAACACCTTTCCTTGCTATCGCCTGAATTAGGAGTCTTATTGCTTGTTTGATTTAATTAATTAATAGAATATGAAGCAATTGGTATAAAGAATGCTTTTTCCAAACTTTCTATAAAAGAAAGTCTGCTATCAAGACATTGCTTTTGTTCTATTACTTTATTTATGACTGAACGTTTCTAAAACTGAAGACACTCGTCCATGCTCTGCACTGCAGTCGAGATCTGGCAACGTCGTTCTCTGTTCATTGATTGACTGTGTTTTGTGACGTCAGATGCGCAGAACGAACCTAAACTCGGCCGCCAACATAAATGACGCGCACTTTAGTCTCTCCAGTACGCCACTGACAGAGGGCGTGCAGTGGTGAAAGTGGACTCACATTCGGCACCGGCAGGGCCTAAATCCAGTTGTCTTCTCCTTACTTATATTTCCTGATCTTGTGCTCCATCCCTAACGGCCTGGCGCACTGGTTGTCACACTGGAGTCGCATTCGTAAGGACGACGGTTCAAAAACCCCTTCCGATTGTCCTCATTTCCCTAAATCGCTCCAGGTAAATGCAGCTATAGTTCCTCATAAAAGGGCACGGCCTATTGGCCTCCTCATCCTAGAAACAATCCGAGCTTGTGCTCCGTCTCTATGTTTTCGATATCGACGGGATGTTAAACCTTGATCTTCCTTCCTTTTTTCTAAAGGCCTTGTAACATCTCAGACCTCTTGCATTTCTTCCAATCCGTGGCTGAGTGGACTGGTGCAATTATATGACACCAGACTCCTATTCGTGTGGATAGTGGTTCATATCGTCGTCCAGTCTTATAGCTTTAGGATTTTCGTGATTTCCCTAAATCTCCTAAGACGGGATACTTCCTTTGAAAGGGCACAGTCGATTTCCTTCCCCAACGTTCCCCTATCTGAACATGTGCTCCGTAGCCAATAATCTCAGTGTCGACGGTACGCTGAACCCAAAACTCGCTACTTCCAATCAGCCATGACCAACTACACATACTTTTAATTGCTAAAGCGCGTGTCGGTACCATTTAACCAAGTTGTCTGTCTCAGTTTACTTTTCTCACTCTCCTAGCACCAAACATTCACTCGACTTGGCGCATCACAAGTTCGTAGCCTTTTTCCATAAGTTTAATAACAGATACGCATAACAGAGACTTTAGTCATCGATAAGATATTCTCTTTCACTGTTTGCAACTGTCTGTCAACGATGGGGTAACTTTTCGGTTCCGCTACTGTAGAAACCACATGGTTTTGATTCGCATAAAACTCGTCGAGCCACGTTCAGAGCGCATTTTCATCCGGAAAGGAAGCTCCTTGAAGATTGTTCGATAGAGACCGGAAAAGGTGAAAATCTGAGGGCGCGTGATAAGGTGGATAAGGTAGGTGTGGAATGACTTCTCGAGCCAGCTCTGTATAGTGCTTTTTGTCAGTCTAGAAGAATGCGGGCATTCGTGTAGTAGAATCACTTCACCCAGTCTTCCTGGTCGTTACTCTTGGACTGCTTCTGCAAGACGTCTCAGTCGTTGACAGTAAATGCCAGCAGTGACGGTTACACCTCGGGGAAGCAATTCGTAGCACACCACACTGCCGCTGTTCCACCAGATGCATAACGTTATCTTTTGTGGATGTGCGCAGGTCTTTGTGCAGAGAGTTGCTACTTTGTTTGGGTTGAACCATCCCTTATTTTTCGTTATGTTAGCGTGAACACACTATTTCCCGTCACCAGTAATAATAGAGGATAGTAATGGTCGGTGTCGACCACGAGCCAACTGATAACCAGCAAGCAGAGATGCACATACAGTATTGCCATCTGCTGACTGTTGTGGGTTTGGCTTAGAGCATGTGATACCCATACACCCGATTTTAGAACTTTCCTCATAGCATGCAAATGTCACACGGTGGTGGAATGATCACATTTGCAAGTTATCGAGTACACTGGCGTGGATCATTGTGATTTAATGCGTATAAAGAGTCTTCATGAAACTCCGAAGGTCTTCCTGAACGGTGAGAGTTCAGTAACCTCGAAATGAGGGTTTTCTTGCGGTGCTATGTCCAATGGCAATATCCCCTTACACGGCACAAATGTTTCTGTCTATCTCCGCTGTCACTCTTCTACCGAACTCAAACACAAGAATATGTAGGAAATGATCCGATCCACTTGGCATCCCATTTTCTAGCTTCCACAGCTCCACACGCTACCGCCAAATGACAAAATGTAAACTGAGATAAGAGCAGTGAACTACAAACAAAAAATGACAATCGATAAATAAACCCGTTGCAAGCGGAATTCCAACATGGAAAACAAAAACGCTAGAAACTTATGCACCAACCAAATGTGTACTGATGACAGAAACGTATTACAGAGCCACTAGCTTGCATGACGCAGTCTTAGGTATCGCAGATGTTGTAACAATATAATCAACTTTCATATTAATTAATTCATGTCTTTTTCTGAATTATTGCTCTATTTGTATTTTTTCGTAATATATAAAAATCGGTGTGGTTAGTTAGGTGCACTTGTGAAATTCTTGTTTCCAATAGACGAGCAGTAAACGGAACTTACTGTCGGCCCAGATTCGTAGTTTAAACTCTACCAACATTATAAATCATATTTTTAAGCGAGAGGACCAATGTCATTTTGTCATCGTATGAGATTAGATGGAAAAAGTGTAAAAAAAATTGCCTGTTAAGAGAACAGTTGCTGCCAATAATTACGTGAGCACTCTTCAAAGAGCTCAAAGAGGGAAAAATGCTGGATGGCATGGAAAATTAATTACTTTGCCAGAGCCGGCTGGTAACAATAAAGAAATTATCCAGTGAAGTTACTGAAGGCGTAAATTTCGCAATTGGAGGCCGATCCTCGTCTAACTCTGGCCCGCGACAATACAGAGCCTAAAGAGAACACAAATATTTATAATTAGCTTACAATATACAGGATGTAACCAAATTCCCTTTAGATACTTTGAGGACAGGTTCCTTACACAAAAGAAGAAAAAAGGTCTAGTAAACTTGGGCTCTAAAATGCATACCCTAAGCACTATTAGCGCTTGTCCGTATTCGATACAGTGAAACACATCTTTCTACTGCAAGCTCTTAGCTTTCCGTGTTTTAGAAGGACGTAGTATGAAACAAAATAAGAAAAAAGTCCAGTAAATATGGGCTCTAAATTGCGTACCTTAACAGCTACGAGCACTTACTAAATAGAATAGGTGTGTTTCACAGAAGCGAAGATGAATAAGCACTCATAACTCTTAAGCTCGACCGATCAAGAAGGTTTGTGGAAGCAATTTGCTTGGTTTGAGAATATTTCTCGATTGCGTCCTAAAGATGGAAACAAGACAGTGGCAGAATGATATTCAACATGCGGGAAGCTTGTCTCATGCTAGTGTTTATTCCGTTTTATTTTTGCTCACTTCATTTCTTTCAGGGACGTTTTCACCCGCGGTATTTTAACTTTCTTTCACGTACTGTTGGGGTACCGTGCTCGATTTCACACACATTTGTCGTCACAATGGGACTGAGGCGCCATAAACTGCCGGAAAAAATGTAGTACCAACCCCCGCCCCCAGTGACTGTGTTCAGCGGTGTCTGTGCATAATACGTACATATTGAGCGGTAGTAGTGTTAGTAATTCATTTGTCACGGTCATCGTCGATCAGATGGTGCTCAGGAGGGCTCTGTTTTAACTCTGCGTGCAGCAACTGCGCTGGGAGGTGAACGGTACTTGTAACATTCATTGCAGGGCCCAAAAACAGGCCCCATCAACGAGTACATACTCCCAGTGAACAGCTTCAGTCGTTTGAACGTGGTCGCATTGTGGGCCTGCATCTAGACGGAATGCTGCACTTGTTGGGCACAATATATGGGTGGTATATCGCTGCTTTCAACAGTGGACGGTGGAATATTCCCATACTTGTACACCAGGTTCTGGACGTCTGCGTAGTGCATGTGCATATATCGAGATCGACGCATTGGTGCGAACAGCAGCGACCGACCGAACGTCATCCAGGGACGAAATCTGGCCACATGCTGCACGTGTTGTGTCACCAGGGACCATTGGGAACCGTCCTTTGCAGTAGGACACGTGTGTCTCTGGTCACGCTACCACAGACAACGCGACGCCACCAAGCATTGCTACTCGGGTGCCGTAAATGTGTCGATTGACGAGTAGAATGGCGCTCTGTTGTCAGTGAAGACAGAATGTTCTGTCTGTATGCGAGTGATGGACGTTCGTTTGTATTGCGTACACCTGGTGAGCTGTCCATTCCGGAATGCATTCGTCGACGACATACAGGCCCCATCCCAGGATCCATGGTGTGGGGGTGGGGGGGGGGAGGTGGGGGGGGGGGGTAGCGGCATTATTACAACTTGCGGTCATATTTGGTGTTTCTGCAGGGTAAAGTAGCCCCGGGCTACTGTCATTTGTTCCACAGGACAACGCACGTCCACGTACGTCTGCTGCGTGGCAACGTGCTCTTTGTGGGGTAACAGCTGCCAACCGGACACTATGAGACATGGTGAAGCGGGAACTTACTCTTTCTTCGGAGCCTGCAACAATCATTGCCGAATTGGAAAAAAAATCAATGTGCATGGGATAATCTATCGAAGGCCGCTATTCAGCACATTTATGATTATTTGCATGTGCGAAAACACGCCTACGTTTCAGCCAGAGGGAGGTACAACGTGTATTGATGCGACTATTTGAATAATTCCTTTGCTGTGGCTTGTATGATTGTATATTTCATTTAATCTGAATTTGTTAGCATGTACTCCTACAATGATGAAATACCTATCACTTCACTTGTCAACAAAATTACCTTGTACTTGAGGGTGTTGCGATTTTTTTTTTTTTTTTTTTCTACTCAGTTGGGCTTTTGCACGAGATCGCACCCAGTAACCCAAAAAATTGCAAGACGCGTATTGGGAAAAGTGCGCCTTTGTATACAACAAACACGAATGATGTAACTCACACGCAGAGCACCAAGTAGAAGTACTCGCATTTCCTGTGATGGTTGCCGAAGTACACCCACTTTCGAATAACTGATCAAATGGTATAGTTTAACTCGCTAAAAAGTTATTGTGCGAAAATTACCAAGAAAGTGGCAAGTGAAACTGCACCATCCTTCACGAATATGTCTTGAGGGCTGCTATTTTGAATTCTATAAATGCTGTCTCAGGTATCGAAATGACAGACTACCCTGCGTCAGGCTACTTACTGAGGTCTTTTTCACAAAATCCTATACAAATTAATAGTTAATCTGCCCATAAGACAGACAGAATGTTCAGAATAATTTCATCTTCTCCTTAACAATTATTAATTGAGCTGCCCATAATAGAGACTATGTTCAGAATAATTTCATCTTCTCCTTAACGAGATGATTGATCACGTCAATGGTCCATTTATGAACGTCAGTAGAAAACTCAACAAGAAATGACTACGGAATGCTTTACATTGTGTCTTCCTGTGTTCATGGAACTTTAAACAGAAACAATAATAATAATAATAATAATGGCATTCCGAACTACCGCGTAAATACTTTCCTTTTTGGATGACCGGAGCAACCACAGCGTGAGGTTGCAGAAAAGGTACCACTCGCTAGCTGAGGAGTGAACAACCACAGTTATGGATCTGTTCCGTCCACTGTCATCAAAGAATGGGGAGAAACACCGTTCCAAGACTAAACTAGACTATTTGGAGGATGATGATGATGATGAACCACAGAAAAAGTAGAATCCGAAGTAGTCGTCATTGCTACTGTTTTGGGAAAAGTCTCATTAATAGTACAGTTCAATGCTGGCCTCATATTACTTAACCCCTTTCAGGGTCTGTTTTTCGTGCATTTTCCTCTGCGTAAGTGGGTAACTTCTCCTAGCACTGGGTGACTCAGTCGCACCACGTGCCTTGCTCACTAATTAAAACATTTCTTTGTTGATTTTAGCTATGCACCAAAACTAATATTGA
This sequence comes from Schistocerca serialis cubense, assembly GCF_023864345.2. Classification (NCBI taxonomy): domain Eukaryota; kingdom Metazoa; phylum Arthropoda; class Insecta; order Orthoptera; family Acrididae; genus Schistocerca; species Schistocerca serialis. The sequence goes on along the minus strand of NC_064642.1, from coordinate 473,706,485 downwards.
TTATGATCCAATAGAATATGTTAAGTGAATGAAAATTTATTTTTACCTAGCTACAGGTCGTTTTCTGTGTGAAACATTTTAAAACATGGTGGTGCACGGAGAAAAACTTTATATTCTGCACGCCAATATCTCTTTTCGTAGGTCTCTTCTCGTGCTACTCGATACCTTGTTGGCCCTCGTTGTGCTCGGCAAAATTGTGTAAAGTGCCTGGCTATTAAGACTAGCTGCTTTTAGTGTACGAGGCGGGTTGTGAAAGTGACCAGCATAGAAATACTTTCAATCAACCAAAGATTACGCTGCGCCAGACGCCAGTGGTTTCCTTGGGGACACATGCTGGCTGCAATCCCAGCGATAACTTGTCATGCACGCGGGCTAGTGACAAACAATACATTTCCCGCTTTATGCTCAGCGTTACGCAGTGTTCAGTCACAAAACTTTTATATGTAGACAAAGACAGCCTATGTACACTCCTGGAAATTGAAATAAGAACACCGTGAATTCATTGTCCCAGGAAGGGGAAACTTTATTGACACATTCCTGGGGTCAGATACATCACATGATTACACTGACAGAACCACAGGCACATAGACACAGGCAACAGAGCATGCACAATGTCGCCACTAGTACAGTGTATATCCACCTTTCGCAGCAATGCAGGCTGCTATTCTCCCATGGAGACGATCGTAGAGATGCTGGATGTAGTCCTGTGGAACGGCTTGCCATGCCATTTCCACCTGGCGCCTCAGTTGGACCAGCGTTCGTGCTGGACGTGCAGACCGTGTGAGACGACGCTTCATCCAGTCCCAAACATGCTCAATGGGGGACAGATCCGGAGATCTTGCTTGCCAGGGTAGTTGACTTACACCTTCTAGAGCACGTTGGGTGGCACGGGATACATGCGGACGTGCATTGTCCTGTTGGAACAGCAAGTTCCCTTGCCGGTCTAGGAATGGTAGAACGATGGGTTCGATGACGGTTTGGATGTACCGTGCACTATTCAGTGTCCCCTCGACGATCACCAGTGGTGTACGGCCAGTGTAGGAGATCGCTCCCCACACCATGATGCCGGGTGTTGGCCCTGTGTGCCTCGGTCGTATGCAGTCCTGATTGTGGTGCTCACCTGCACGGCGCCAAACACGCGTACGACCATCATTGGCACCAAGGCAGAAGCGACTCTCATCGCTGAAGACGACACGTCTCCATTCGTCCCTCCATTCACGCCTGTCGCGACACCACTGGAGGCGGGCTGCACGATGTTGGGGCGTGAGCGGAAGACGGCCTAACGGTGTGCGGGACCGTAGCCCAGCTTCATGGAGACGGTTGCGAATGGTCCTCGCCGATACCCCAGGAGCAACAGTGTCCCTAATTTGCTGGGAAGTGGCGGTGCGGTCCCCTACGGCACTGCGTAGGATCCTACGGTCTTGGCGTGCATCCGTGCGTCGCTGCGGTCCGGTCCCAGGTCGACGGGCACGTGCACCTTCCGCCGACCACTGGCGACAACATCGATGTACTGTGGAGACCTCACGCCCCACGTGTTGAGCAATTCGGCGGTACGTCCACCCGGCCTCCCGCATGCCCACTATACGCCCTCGCTCAAAGTCCGTCAACTGCACATACGGTTCACGTCCACGCTGTCGCGGCATGCTACCAGTGTCAAAGACTGCGATGGAGCTCCGTATGCCACGGCAAACTGGCTGACACTGACGGCGGCGGTGCACAAATGCTGCGCAGCTAGCGCCATTCGACGGCCAACACCGCGGTTCCTGGTGTGTCCGCTGTGCCGTGCGTGTGATCATTGCTTGTACAGCCCTCTCGCAGTGTCCGGAGCAAGTATGGTGGGTCTGACACACCGGTGTCAATGTGTTCTTTTTTCCATTTCCAGGAGTGTATTAAAACATCATGAACAATTTAAAAAACAAATTTATAAGTGTAGAGCCGGCTGTATCGATAAATGCCGTCAGTCAAGTAGTAAAAACAAACTACTGATGTTGTGTCTAGGCTGCACGCAAAGTCCCAATCAAAATAAGCAAATAGTAGGACCACAATTGTTACCACCAGAAATGCAAAAAAGTCGTGTAACCATCATAGTAGTTAGTCCCATAAGTGCCATTGTAATGACGTGGAACGGCCAGTATTAAGCGACGGAAAGAAGGAGGTGCTACGTCAAGGCCTATTACACAGCTTTACTACTTCTCCCATTGACTCCTGTTGTACTACTATTGTCGTTTGGCCGGGAGCTCTCTGAGCAATAGACAGCTACGCCGTTTCTACCCTTCGAAAATACACGGATGATCAAACTTGAGCAATTACGTGGACTTACCCATCTTCTCACTGCTTTCGAGTGTATTTTTTCGCGAAAGGAGCACGTTAGCGTTTTGGCGCGAGTGATGGTATATCTCGTGATGCATAGTAATGCAGTGTAACTGTACCATTTCATCAGTATTTGTACCTTAATATTTTTTGCTACTGGATTAGCTGAATTTACTAGGGGCTCTCCCAAACAGTTCACTATTTTGCGAAAACTTAAATGCACTCGCTGCAATTTTAATAATTTAACTTGAGGTGGAAGATAAACGCTGTTAATAATAGTCTGTAAGGTCATCATCTTGTTTGTGTGAATTTTACTGACAATAACTTCGTCATTGTGTTGCCGTCCTTAATCAATTATTTTTTCCATTTATTTCCTGTTTCATTTAAATAGTTTTATCAATTATTTATTTAAGTCGTAAATGAATCACAGACATTGGCTGCTAGTGAGCACTCATTCAAATCAACAGAGAAAGTTGGAAATTTGTGCCGTACTAGGATTGTAACTCGGGTCTCTTGCCTAGTAGGCAGTGCCCCTGACCACTGCGCCCTCTGGACACACTCTTCACTGCATCTGTACGGACTGCCGTACCACGTCTACCGTCAGACCCACATTTTCAACTTGCCAAGACACTACTAATGTAGCGCCCCTCGCCCATTACCCTCATTATCCGCGGCATGTCGTCGATTCCCGTAAGAGTTCTAGCCTAGAGTGCATCCGCACTAGAGAGATCGTTGGCTGTCCTCACCTTAATTACACTCATGTTCAGAAAAAACAGAACACCTTGAACGACATAATCACAGGACATGTACATTAGTATGTTCTGCATAAATGATTAGCATTTCAGTCACGTCGGTCAGCTTGTGTCCTGTTGCCAAGTAGGCACAGGGTCCGCGGTACACTCCGATAACTTGTTCCATGAGTGGTGGCGTCGACACGTATAATGCGAACAATGGTGTCCGCGGTATAGCCATTCATGCTGCATTCACCTCGTTCCGATGTTCATCTATGGTGGTTGGCATTGGGTCACAGCACTGCACCCGTCGTTTCACCATATCCCACATATTTTCGTTTGGCGACAAGTGATCTGGCAGGCCAGTGCTAAAGGCTGACATCCTGTGACACCAAGAAGCTACGTTTTCGTCCACTGTGTTGCTGAAAAATGAGTGGTTGTGCAGAAACGGTATGGCTATAAAACTTCCTGCGGAAGTAAAGCTGTGAGCAGTGGTCGGGAATCGTGCTTATGTAGCTCAGTTCGTAGAGCGCTTGCCCGTGAAAGGCAAAGGTCCCGAGTTCGAGTCTCGTCCCGGCACACAGCTTTTATCTGCCAGGAAGTTTCATATCAGCGCACACGCCGATGCAGAGTGAAATTTTCATTCTGGGTATGGCTATAGGTGGCAGGACGTCATTGACGTAGGTCACACTGCCTTGGACACGCACCAACTGTGATTTGTGGTTGTACCCAGTAGCACCCTACACCATAAAACCTTGATTTGGCGCTGTATGTCTTGTGCGAAATCAGTCACTGTGATGCCGCTCCCCTTGTCTGCAACGAACCAAAACGCGGCCATCATTTTGAAACAACTGAAGCTGGATTCGTCCGAAAACGCTATCTGGTGCTATTTCTGTTCCAGTGACGTCGTTCTATACGCCACTGCCGTCTAGTACGTTTCTGTACATTCGTCGAAGATAGGCGGAGAAGTGGACAACGCGCACGTAACACCTTGCCGTAATAAACAGGGACGGGCTGTCGCTCCTGGTAGTGTACGATGTGTTACACTGTTTCATTATCGCGCCAGGGCCCAGGAGGACGCGGATCTGTCCTGCAGTGCCATTCGGATGAAGTGTCGATCTTATCGGGGCAGAGGGGGGAGGGGGTGGTGGTCTGGGTGGTGGCCCTGACACATCTCGTCGTGTACTACGGCCTTCCGTGAATCATTCGGCACACACGCGTTCCGCTATTGAACCCTCCGTCCCACACGAGCAGCAATTTCCCGGATGGATGCATCGCATTCTCTCACGCCAATAATGCGTCCTCTTACAAAACCACTGATTTGACAGTATGGTTGGCGCACTCCTCTAAGAGGCATCATGCACGTCTGCTCAAGTCACACTGACCCATTATCTTGGGCGTATAGCGACGATGAGAGCCACAGGCACTTTTTTATCGGTAGGTGATGGTGCGCCGCGATCTCGATGTTGACCTTGAGCCTGTGAGCGGACATGTTCAAACGCTAATCATTTCTGTAGAACATACTTTTGAACATGTCCGAAAGAACAGACACCACGTATGTATAATGATTTATTTATTTGCTCACTTTATTTACGTGTGATCGGTGCTTGCTTGTTATAACAGCTGGTGCTGTTCCCCTCAGACTCAGAGCCAAACTGTCTGCCCTCTACACCGTCGATGACTTACGCGAAACTCCGCCACAATTGTGATTCTTCAACTTCTCCCAGCGTGTTTCTTGCTCGAACAGTCCACGGGTGTACTGCCGGTCCATAGAGTCCAACGGGCACAATATTTCGGCGATCAGACACGTCGCCATCGTCAGATGCGCTGACGAACTGAGCTATTGAGGGCGGGTGGCCGCGCCCGTTGGACACTATGGACCGCCAGTACACCCGTGGACTGTCCGCCACAATTATTCGTCAGTCAGGGTTGCTGGGGAGCTCGCAATGTTAGCACCCAATAAATGATCGAAAATATCGATATTAGTTCCAATATGTTTAAACCACAAGCCGCAATGATAAACTTTTCTTTTTACCGAACAGTTGCTAAATACGAATCATAGAGCTGTTTACGTACAAGCGAGTGTATTGTTCTACGCGGTAAAAGTTATGGATTACACAACACTGTAGCTTAGCAAGCGTATTATACATCTTTTCAGACCTTCAGTATATCAAAGATTTACAAAATGACTTCTGCAGAAGTAATGGCAATTTCAGCATTCATAATACTTTTAGCTACCAACGTACGGACGAAGCTATGCTCGTACATCATATGAGAGCTCTTTAAAAGAGTATTCTGACTGCTTTCATTGCAGTGAAGACTTTCGCTGACAGAGGCAAGAAATGTGCTACACATAAAGAACATGTCTGCTGGTACTGCTTTGTTTTATCTACATTACCATTTCAGTATAAAATGTCGTGCTGGTTCGTGTTCATATTTTAAAGAGCTGTCAAACACCGTCAAAACAAACCCTCTCCTGTTTCATCTCGAAAAGGCATCATCAAGTAATAACAGAATGATAAACGTCACACAGCGCACTGAAAATAGCTCAAAATTGCACACACATTTTCAGGGCTGTCTCAAGTCACAGGTGGCTCTCTTGATTGAATTAAATGTAAAATTGTTCTTTTAACAGTCACTTATTGTGCTCGTGAGTGAACTTCCAGGGTATACTGGGAATTGGATGTATCATTACTGCCGAAGAATATGTGCACCTGATAGATACGTCGACGAGTTCTCAGAGCTCTGTTAACAGAAAGTGTCATAGCTTCTATCTTTGCAACTATTCTCGTAAGGATAATAGAGACTTATGTCTTGATACTTCGTTTACCACTCACATTTGAAAAAAGAATTATGAAACGCTAAGGACAAAAGTTTAATGAACGCTTCAGAGTTTTGTAATGGCCGGAAGAGAGAGCTGCAGCAGCTCATGTAGACCAATAGAAATGGAGCTATGTAACCGACAGTATTAATTTAGAATAAATGAAAGCGCTAGTTTGCCTTTGTTCTATAGTATTAATATATTGTGTTAACCGGTTTTCATCTTACAAGGTTATCATTAGACATTAACTGACTATTGTCGCCAAAGAAGTAACATTGTTTTTAAACGACAATGGAGAAGAAGTTAAACACGTAGATCGAAGCACAAACGCACAGCAAATGACATCTTTGACAGTGTAGTGGTACCGCAACGCAAAAAGTAAAAAATTGAACAATAAATAAATATAAAGGGAATAAAATGGGAAATCTTTAACAAAAACTGGAAAAACATGCCTACATAACATATATTAATAAACAAAACCAATAAAATAAAATAAAATTAGTACTTCATAAGGCTGCTTCAAGAGCCTCGTTCAGGACTGTTGCGCAGAAACTTCTCTATAGCAGACACACCCAATGGCTGCAACGAGACGGGAATTTTAACTATTATCACTTAGTTTTCCCTTGCAAGCATGATGACGTCCAGATTCTTGGTGTTTGTCACGTGACCATCCAATATGATAGGAGTAGGGTCCTTGTCTGATGACTCAGGAAATGGTCGAACCATAAAGAAAAAGTTTCCAATTACATCCAACCTGAAGAATTATAAGAAAATAATGTTCCTGGTGGAGCACCATCAGCCAACTCGGCTTTCATCAGGATGCGAGAGAAAATAATCATCGGCACAAGGGGGAAAAAACAACTGACAACTAATGTACCCTAAATAACAAGTGTAGTCTAAACGCGAATAGCCTTCTGAGGATGAAACTCTCGGTTCGAAACCGGTAACTGCTCTATTTGAGTCAATAAATAGCTTTATTAACAGTGACTGGATACGGTTTTGTTCTTTGCAAGATTCGGCTTGTATTTTGTACACAGCCATGGTCTCAGAACGTCAGTTTTCAACAAAACAGCTTTTTAACAAGGCGTTTCGGATACTGCTGACAATGAGAAAAGTTTCCAAGGAACAATCATCCGTGTCGGATTTTAGTTGACGAAGAGGTTTTATTTTCTTATGAGCCAGACTCGAGAGGCGACGTTAGTCAGAGTTTCTGAGTGTCCTGTGGGCTAATAGATAGTTTTGTCTGTCAGTCTAGAGTTGATTACCATGACCCGAGTGAAATATGCCCTAGGGTGAGAGACACAACACTTGCTGAGTGCAGTTGTCCCACGCTACTAGACCTGTTTAGGGGTTGGTGACTTTCCTTAGCTCAAGTATTCTCCCAGTACCACCAACAATATTGCGAAAGTCTTATACAAGATGGTTGCGGGACCTCAGCTGTTCAATATAAATTGTAAAATAAAAAAAAAAAAAAACCTTCAGTGAGTCTGCAGGCGATGGTCGAAAGGATCGCTGTGCTAAGAACAAGTCCTCGGATACCAGTGACTATTCTGGCCCCTATTTCGATTGTACAAGAGGTAGGACTCTTCTTATACGTCGATCAGGGGGCCCGAAGATGGCGCAATGTAATGTTGAAATTTGTAGCACAAATAAACAGAACTGGAAATTTAGACAGCTGAAGCTGTTTTGATTTGACATTTTATATTGCATTAAGTCCTGGTAGGACTTTTTGGGCGATCTCTGTTTGCGGCAGGAGCAGATGACCAATAAGAATATCCACAGTTGATTCAGATGTCATACGGTCTGGTCCCCAGGTCTGAATGGCTGAAAGATTTGAATTTTAAATAATATCCAGAACTTTACGGATCTTGCGGAATATAGGAGTCGGGTGGCAGCGCTCCTCAGTACAGAGGGTACGTTATGGGCCTTCTGAGTGTTGTTTAATCACCCAACTGGTGTCTACGGTCGCGACTAACTCATACCTAGCGATTAACAAACTTATTCTAACAGCACAGAAAGATTATAAAAGTCTGCAAATTGTGCGGTCACTGGATTCTTATCAGACTTTCCCTGTGTTTGTAGTTGCTTATTATGACTGAAATTTTGGAGCTTTCAGCTGGTTGGAGATAGTGTTTTACAGAGGAGATGCTCTTGGTAAAGTGTCTATGGCGCTAACACACTACGTTTGTTTCCTTGGATCCTTACAGTGTTCTGACGTTTCTGTGACTCTCGACGTACAGTACGTAGCTTGGAACTGTTAACTGTTTTGGCTTTGTGGGAATTTTGATGAGTTTCATGTCACCAGTAGGAGATGATGTGTTGACTGACAGCTTGTAAGTTGTCCCGTCCAGTGACAGTGTTCGGAACTTTTCTGAATGCAGATAACTTCAGAGCTTCTGTCACTGAGTGGCGTAGCAGTGACAATAACAAACCTGTCTCCCGGCTCAAAGCTGGGATGGCGATGCTTATTGAGACAATATCACCACTGAAGCAATACTGATCAGGGTTCGCACGTAAACGGTTCCTCGATAATCAGTGGTACAAAACAGTGCGTAATTTGTTTCGCGAAGAATCTCCGAGGACGAATAAGAAGAACGTTTCAGAGTACAAACTATACCAATCCAAATGAAATGCTTGAATTAAATACGTTGACTGTTCCCAAACTTGAGTCTCATAAATATGTATCTTTCTCCAAAGGTACGGAAAAATCAGTAAAAGGAAAAGGATCTCAGCGAGCTACAACATTACATCTCGCCTGTTTATCACAAATCTATTTTTCCTACTCATTATTGTTTCAACTGTCTTTCTGATTCGCAGCCATTCACCCAGCCCGGCTTGTTTTTATAAATGCGCTGATGTCAACGGTCAATTCCGCTATCAGCTGTTACGCAATCATATGCTTGTGCTGATTGTCATCATTTAAACTTATGGGTACCTATGGACACGCCCTAACGCATAGTAATGGTACATTTAAGATCATCAATATCTCTGAAGTGGAATTCGAAACCGCGGCCTCTGCTTTTTGTTGCATTGACGTGTCCCAGAGACAGCGCACATCCAACTACTTTTAACAGTTTGCACGAGTTGTAAATACTTACAAATGATAGTATTATTAATTCAAATGGTTCAAATGGCTCTGAGCACTATGGGACTTCACATCTGAGGTCATCAGTCCCCTAGAACTTAGAACTACTTAAACCTAACTAACCTAAGGACATCACACACATCCATGTCCGCTCGGCCATACCGCCCGGCAGTGTTATTAATCTCATGCAACAACATATGCCGAGACTAAATTTTCACTTGCATTTATTTAACCTCGCTGATCGCCTTGTTCGTACTCCATTAAGTGTTTCAATTATGTACGCATTCTAGTATGCAGAAGCAATGAAAAAGAGGAAGATGGGAGGAACAGCTATTCATAGCTAGCAGTGAAACGACTTGCCCCATCAGGTTCACCGCAGTCATCACTTCGTTGCAGTGGCTTAAGTCACATTTCATTGCCAACTGTAACACGTTTAAAACTGGAATTCAATGGGCAGGAATGGCTCACACAACAATATATTGCTGTCACAAAAATCAACGAAGTATCAAACACTATATGGGTGCAGAAAAAAATTTAGACGAGGACATTACACAATATCTTATCTCCAAGGGACAGCAAAAGATATCGTCCGAAGGCCGTATGTCCAGAATAGGTATGCCAATTAGGCAAAATCGCCCCCGAATGCCGTATGTCCAGAATAGGTATGCCAATTAGGCAAAATCGCCGTGAGCATTACGGCAATCATTCCCTCTTACGTACCAGGTTGAAGATACTCGTTTGGCAAAAGACAGTGTGCTGCTGCATGAACAAGTCCGTAACTGCCTGCTGTACGTCCTCGTCCGACAGGGATCGAAGGCGTGATAACCGCAGGGGGAGAGCTCAGCAATGTAGTGCGGGTGCTCGAGTATCTCCCACTTGGGTTGGCGTAACTTCTGCGTTGTGACATTAGCGATACGGAGACGAACGTTATATGAAGCAGTAGCACCCGTTGTCGCAGTTTCCTTAACGGTTGTTTTCGGCAGACATGCTGCCCTACACATATTCTTCATTCTCCGATGGATGTCTGCCGGCATTTGCCCTTCGGCAGCCAAGGGAAGAATAAGAGCACGGTGGACCTGCCTGGACGCATTGGGTCGTAGTTCACATTTGTACATTTACCGCTTGCACGTCTGAAAAACACGAATGCCACACTAATTCCTTGCCAACATGTCCGTGCTTATATACCCGCATCAGAACCGCGCTATGTTACATATACGCTGCAGCAAAGCCCCCAAACGGAAAATATTGATCGTTCCTTATATCTTAATATCGATACGTTGTTGGTGGGGCTAATGTGCTTTCGCAGTCTCATACTCAGGGTGTTGAAAACGTATCCCATGTTCTCACCGGAAACAGTGCTGGTCAAAATTAGGAGAAAAGTCTAATTTTCCATGGTGTGGGCTCTCTTGATAGTGATGTTCATTGCTCATTTGTTAATAGTTCCGTTTGTCTCTACACGTAGTAGTCCCTGATACTGGCGTGAGGCACAGGATTTACAACTGCGTCCTACACCAGACACTCCGTGCGTATCGGTCTGACGTTCTGATGACGAATGCAAATTCTCGAGCGATCATGGAAGCAAAGCATCAGGTGCGGGTAAATGTCACTATGTGAGCAGGAATAGTGAGTAACAGACTCTTAGGGCCACACACGTTACCGAACAGATGAACAGGTGCTGTTTATGACCACTTTCTGCACGTCAAAGCCGGCCGCGGTGGCCGTGCGGTTCTAGGTGCTTCAGTCCGGAACCGCGAGACTGCTACGGTCGCAGGTTCGAATCCTGCCTCGGGCATGGATGTGTGTGATGTCCTTAGGTTAGTTAGTTTTAAGTAGTTCTAAGTTCTAGGGGACTGATGACCTCAGATGTTACGTCCCATGGTGCTCAGAGCCATTTGAACCATTTTGCACGTCAAACTGCCCTCGCTGTTCGAGAACGTTACGTCGGTTTATGAATGACGGTGCACCACCCCACTGCTTTGTCTCTCATGATGGTTATAGCATCCCCTCTTTCTTTCTTTTGCTGCATGGGTATTTTGCATGAACATTTAATAACTTTTTACCTTATTTGTCCCATATTGGTTATACAGGATGTAAACGATGATTGTTTACAACGTACTACAGTGGTGTAGAGTAAATCGAGATAAACAGTTATGGTACAGGGCATCTGTGGTCCGCCAAATCGAGAAACAACCATAAATAGACCTATAAAAACCTAAATGAATACATTCTTTCTTACAATTAATTTAATGTAATTTTTTTTTTAGGGGGGAGGGAGGGTGATACGTTTTTGCTAGTGACCACGGTTTCCTAGTTACTCAAGAAAAACGTACAGCAATAATCTTCAAGCGCACCCACACAGCCTTATGCGCCCCACCCCCTTTGGAATGTTAAGTATGTCGTTCATGACAAGCCCCCCTACCATAGAACAAAAATTTGTGACTACACGGATTACGTCACACATCCGACCTTCTTCGATTGTCTGATTGGGCCATTACCCCAGCGGCTTAGTCGGCTATCTCGTTACCATGATTAAATCAGACTTTCCCAAGAAAGAATTTCAAGAAAATAGACTTGTGCAAACGTTATGCGAAAACTAATTAAGTTTAGAGTTCGATCTCAACTTAATCTCTACTTTCTCGGCACGATTATGGTACGTTGTAAACAATTATTGTAGTCCAGTACAATACATTGTTAGAGCGAAAGTGTAGTTTCCACCTGTTCCAGAAACAGTACGACGGCAATTCTTTTCTTTTTGCGTCATCGGTCCTCTGGCTGGCCTGATGCGACACACTACGCATTCCTTTCATGTGCTAACCTCTTCATCTCAGATTAGCACTTGCAACCTACGTCCACAGTTATTTCCTGGATCTATTCCAATGTATGTCTTGCTCTACAGTTTTTACCCTCTACAGCTCCCTCTAGTACCATGGAAGTTATTCCGTGATGTCTTAACGGATCTCCTACCATCCTGTCTCTTCTTGTCAGTGTTTCCCGTTTATTCCTTTCCTCGCCGATTCTCCGGAGAACCTCTTCATTCCTGGCCTTATCAGTCTACTTAATTTTCAACATTCTTCTGTAGCACCACATATCAAATGCTTCGATTCTCTTCTTTTTAGATTTTCAAACAGTCCATTTTTCACTACCGTACAATGCTGTGCTCCATTTGAACATTCTCAGTAATTTATTCCTCAAATTAAGACCTACGTAACGTACTGGTAGACTTCTCTTGCCCAGGAATGCTTTTTCTGGCAGTGCTAGTCTGCTTTAATGTCTTATCAATTCCGATGTTAAATTTCTCCCTGTTCTCATTTCTGTTATTTCCCATAACTTTCCTTTTTTTATTTTCTCCATTAGACCATTCATTCCATTCAGCAGATCCTATAATTGTTCTTCACTTTCACTGAGGATAGCAATGTCTTCAGCGAATCTTATCATTCATATCTTTTCACTTTGAATTGTAATACCAATCTTGAACTTTTAATTCCGTTATTGCTTCTTCGATGTATAAATTGAACGGTAGGGGTGAAACACTACATCCCTAACTTACACCCTTTTTAATTCGAGCACTTCATTCTTGGTCTCCCACTCTCATTGTTCCGTCTTGGCAAGTTGTATACCACCGGACTTTTCCTATAGCATATCCCCGTTTTTTTTTCAGAATGTCGAACATCTTGCACCGTTTTACATTGTCGAACTTTTTTCCAGCTCGACAAATTCTATAAACCTGACTTGATCTTTCTTTAGTCTTGCTTCTGCGACCGCAATGTCAGATTAGCTTTTCTGGTGCCTTTTCTTTCCTAAAGCCAAACTGATCATCTAACACATCCTCAATTTTCTTTCCCTGTGTGCATGAGCTGTTAAGCTGATAGTGGGATAATTCTCGTAGTTGTCAGCTCTTGCAATCTTTGGAATTGTGTGGAACGTTTTTCTAAAAGTCAGATGGTACATCGCCGGACTCATACATTCTACACACCAAAGTGAATAGTCGTTTTGTTGCTACTCCCCCAATGATTTTAGAAATTCTGATGGAATGTTATCTGTTCCTTCTGCCGTATTCGATCTTAAGTCTTCCAAAGATCTTTTAAATTCTAATATGGATCCGCTATTTCTTCTATATCGACTCCTGCGTCTTCTTCTATCACGTCAATAGACAAGTCTCCCCCTTCGCAAAAGCTTTCAATGTACTCTTTCCACCTATGCGCTCTCTCCTCTGCATTTGACAATGGAATTTCCATTGCACTCTTAATGTTGCCAACCTTTCTTTTGAATTTTACCGAAACTTGTTTTGATTTTTCTATATGCTGGGTCATTCATTCCGGCAATCATTTCCTTCTCGATTTCTTCATATTTCAAGCAGCCATTTGGCCTTAGCTTCCCAGTACTTCCTAATTATTTCATTCCTAAGTGAGTTGCATTTCTGTATTCCTGAATTTCCCGACATATTTTTGTACTTCCTCCTTTCATCGATCAGCTGAAGTATTTCTTTTGTTACCCGTGGTTTCTTCGCAGTTACCTTCCTTGTACCTACTGTATGTTTTTCTTTCCGATTTCGTGATTGCCCCTTTTAGAAATTTCCATTCCTCTTCAACTGAACTGCCTACTGAGCTGTCCCTTATAATAGTATCTATAGTCTCAGAGAACTTAAAGCGCATCGCTTTATTTCTCAGTATTTCTGTATCCCATTTCATTGCGCATTGCGTCTTCTTGACAAGTTTCTTAAACTTCAGCCTACTTTTCATCACTACTAAATTGTGATCTGAGTCTGTCTGCTGCTGCGTATGCCTTACAATCCGATATCTGATTTAGCCTGACCATGATGTAATCTAACTGAAATCTTCCCGTGTCTCCCGCACTCTTCCAACTATACCTCGTCCTCTTGTAATTCTTGAACAGGGTATTAGCTATTACTAGCTGAAATTTATCGTGAACTCAGTCTTCTTTCATTTCTACTACCAGGCCCATATTCTCCAGTAACGCTTTCTTCTACTTATTCCCCTACAATCGCACTCAAATCCCCCATTACTATTTGCTTTTCGTCTCCTTACGTACTGAATTATCCGTTCAGTATCCTCATATACTTTCTCTAACTGTTCATCATCTATTTGCGATGTCGTTATATATACCTGAAACATTGTTGATAGTGCTGGTTTCCTGTGGATTCTGATGAGAGCAGCCCTATCACTGAACTGTTCACAGCAACTCTCTGCCCTAACTTTTTATTCATAACAAATCCTACCCCATTTATATCATTTTCTGCTGCTGCAGATAATACCCTATACTTATCTGACCAGATATCCTTATCTTCTTTCCATTTCACTTTACTGACCCCCACCGTATCTGGACTGAGAATTAGCATTTCCCTTTTTAGATTTTCTAGCTTCTCTACCAAGTTCAGACTTCTGACATTCCATGTCCCGACTCATATAACGTTACCCTTTTGTTGGTTATTCGATCTGTTTCTCAAGATCACCGTCCCCTTGGCAGTCCCCTCACAGAGAAATGAATGGGGGACTAGTCAGCAGTCTTTCGTCAATGCAGAGATCATCATGACGCTTTTTCAATTATAGATCACATGTCCTGTGGATACAAATTATTGTATTGTATCTTTCGTGCAGTACTTTGCATTGCCTTCAGCATCCTCATTCCGTTGATCATCGCTGGTTACTCTGCCTTCAGGGGCAGTTTCCTATCCCAAGGGCAAGAGAACGCGCTGAACAAGGCCGTTGGCTGAATGAGGGTGACTTTGAAACTTCCCCTTTGTATGTAAAGAATGACAATGCTGCTAAAACTCTTACGTTATTTGTTTTTCAAACTGCTGAGCAAACCTCAACCTACTCAAACAGTTTTCTCTTTACTTATTCTGATCATCACTAGACTGGCACACAATATTTTTTGCGTAACGGAATCTGACTTTCAATAATCCCTACGAAAGAATGGCCCTGACTAACAATAACCTATACCTTTCATGAATCACTTACCTTACAAAAATCTTCGTTACTCGAACTACTGCAATCCAGCGAGCGCCAATACTGCCAGCTAATAAAAGTCTCTAATTACTGAAGGCACTAACTGCTAATAGGCATATAGTTAGCAAATTAAAGATTTTGATAGAGAACAAACAATGTATTTACCTTAATAGTGTTCAAAAGTCATATACACTCCTGGAAATGGAAAAAAGAACACATTGACACCGGAGTGTCAGACCCACCGTACTTGCTCCGGACACTGCGAGAGGGCTGTACAAGCAATGATCACACGCCCGGCACAGCGGACACACCAGGAACCGCGGTGTTGGCCGTCGAATGGCACTAGCTGCGCAGCATTTGTGCACCGCCGCCGTCAGTGTCAGCCAGTTTGCCGTGGCATACGGAGCTCCATCGCAGTCTTTAACACTGGTAGCATGCCGCGACAGCGTGGACGTGAACCGTATGTGCAGTTGACAGACTTTGAGCGAGGGCGTATAGTGGGCATGCGGGAGGCCGGGTGGACGTACCGCCGAATTGCTCAACACGTGGGGCGTGAGGTCTCCACAGTACATCGATGTTGTCGCCAGTGGTCGGCGGAAGGTGCACGTGCCCGTCGACCTGGGACCGGACCGCAGCGACGCACGGATGCACGCCAAGACCGTAGGATCCTGCGCAGTGCCGTAGGGGACCGCACCGCCACTTCCCAGCAAATTAGGGACACTGTTGCTCCTGGGGTATCGGCGAGGACCATTCGCAACCGTCTCCATGAAGCTGGGCTACGGTCCCGCACACCGTTAGCCCGTCTTCCGCTCACGCCCCAACATCGTGCAGCCCGCCTCCAGTGGTGTCGCGACAGGCGTGAATGGAGGGAGGAATGGAGACGTGTCGTCTTCAGCGATGAGAGTCGCTTCTGCCCTGGTGCCAATGATGGTCGTATGCGTGTTTGGCGCCGTGCAGGTGAGCGCCACAATCAGGACTGCATACGACCGAGGCACACAGGGCCAACACCCGGCATCATGGTGTGGGGAGCGATCTCCTACACTGGCCGTACACCACTGGTGATCGTCGAGGGGACACTGAATAGTGCACGGTACATCCAAACCGTCATCGAACCCATCGTTCTACCATTCCTAGACCGGCAAGGGAACTTGCTGTTCCAACAGGACAATGCACGTCCGCATGTATCCCGTGCCACCTAACGTGCTCTAGAAGGTGTAAGTCAACTACCCTGGCCAGCAAGATCTCCGGATCTGTCCCCCATTGAGCATGTTTGGGACTGGATGAAGCGTCGTCTCACGCGGTCTGCACGTCCAGCACGAACGCTGGTCCAACTGAGGCGCCAGGTGGAAATGGCATGGCAAGCCGTTCCACAGGACTACATCCAGCATCTCTACGATCGTCTCCATGGGAGAATAGCAGCCTGCATTGCTGCGAAAGGTGGATATACACTGTACTAGTGCCGACATTGTGCATGCTCTGTTGCCTGTGTCTATGTGCCTGTGGTTCTGTCAGTGTGATCATGTGATGTATCTGACCCCAGGAATGTGTCAATAAAGTTTCCCCTTCCTGGGACAATGAATTCACGGTGTTCTTATTTCAATTTCCAGGAGTGTATATATATATATCAGTTCATGACATCCAGTCTTACAAAATGGCTCTGAGCACTATGGGACTCAACATCTGAGGTCATTAGTCCCCTAGAACTTAGAACTACTTAAACCTAACTAACCTAAGGACATCACACACATCCATGCCCGACGCAGGATTCGAACCTGCGACCGTAGCGGTCTCGCGGTTCCAGACTGCAGCGCCTAGAACCGCACGGCCACTTCGGCCGGCCAGTCTTACAAATTTCCTTTTTCTCACGGACACACGTCTAGGTCGTCCGCTCTTAGTAACCTCTCAAAACTCTTGACATCTCTCTCCCCACATCCACCACTGATGGCGGCTCACCTCCAACTACCCAACGTTACGCGCTGTTCACATCCAGCTAGCCAACACTACACAAGCGAATATTCCAACTGTGAGTCCAACCAGCCACAGACTGCTCACAGCACAGTCAGTGATTTTCATACAGAGCACTACCTGGCGTTATCAAGATAAAAACCTAAACAGCCTGCTTACAACTTCTTAAGCTGGAAGTCTTCGGACGCCAATGCTGATGATTTTTATTCAGAATGTGAACGTTAGCGGAGTTCTAACCTGGGAGAGAGGAATTTCATTACTAGTCAAAGACGTCATCCCTAGAACACGAGTGCTAAAGTTTACGTCCTGTATAGTTATGTACCGTGTCGCCGCTGATTTGGGACGTGGCATACAGTAATAACAAAAAATTTTGTTGATGCTCTGTGAATGTGGTTCTGAGAACCTAATATTCTTTGGTTTTAATATCAGTCAGAAGACACAGAATTAACTTTTCAAACTACCTTAGTGTTTTTATTTCCTTAGGTTCATAACGTTCTTCCGAGTATGTGCTCGCATTTAAACAGATTTGTTCCGTTTCATTTGCGGATATCTAATAATGACGGACCGGTTGAGAAAATGCATCTTATGACTTTCAATGACGAACCATAAGTGACTTCTCTGGTATCGTCTTCGTATTCGAAAAGAAGGAGACAATGCACTGATCATCACTGCTGGTTGTCGACCCGTTTGGCGGGCGGCAGTCAGGATGGTATCACATCGCTGCGAATGTCGCCTGCAGACACGTCCTCGGCCTGGAACCTCATTGACCGGAGTAGAGTTGTCTTCAGTGATGAGCCCCAGTGACCAGCGAAGACGTGTCTGGAGACGCCGTGGACGTGACTGTCGCCTGCCATATGGTCCGACAACCAGGAGCCAAAATTTACTTTGGCCAGCAAAGTCGCAGGGTTTCTCTCCAATTGAGAACATTTGGAGTAATATTGGCATAGTGTTCCAACTTGCTCGTGATTTTGACGACCTGAAGCACCAGTCGGGCAGAATCTGGCGACTTATCCCTCAGGAGGACATCCAATTGCTCTATCAATCAGTGCCAAGCCGAATTACTGGCTGCATAAGGAACAGATGGACAAACGCATTATTGACTTACTCAACTCGTGAAGCTATTTCTCTTGAATATACCATCCACTCTGAAATTGTAAACATTTGTTTGTTGGGACACATACATCACAAATGGTTCGAATGGCTCTAAACACTATGGGACTTTTTAACATCTGAAGTCATCAGTCCCCTCTGGAACCAGCTTTCCGCGTGGAATGCGCGAATGGCATTCCTGAACTAGAATTCCTCTGTTAGGTCTTGTTTCGAATTGCATGAATTTCCGAAGCGGACGAGCTGACATACAACACGACTGGAATAGACTGATTTCCCTAGAGCCAATGCGTGCTCTGCAGAGAAAACTGTTGGCATTCCAAACAGTTTCCTGTCGTCTCACAACGTCTCTTAATGTCCCGTATGTTTTTCAAGGGAATCTTATACCACTCTCGCTGCAAAGTAGTGACAGCGATCAAGCACCCTTCTCTCCAAAATGGACCACAAAGGCTCAATAAAATTGAGATGTCGTGACTGGTTCTCGTACATCTACACAGGTACTCCGCAAGCCACGGTACGGTGGGTGGCGGAGGGGACCCTGTACCACTACTTGTCATTTCCTTACCTGTTCCACTAGCAAATAGAGCGAGGGAAAAACGATGTATGTTTGTCTCCGTATGAGCCCTAATTTCTCGTATCTTATCTTCGTGTTCCTTACGTGCAATGTATGTTGGCGGCAGTAGAATCATTTGGCAGTCAGCTTCAATTGTCAGTTCTCTAAATTTTCTCAATAGCGTTTCTCGAAAAGAGCGTTGCCTTCCGTCCAGAGATTCCCGTTTGCGTACCCGAAGCATCTCCGTTAACAAAAAATGGTTCAAATGGCTCTGAGCACTATGGGACTTAACTGCTGAGGTCATCAGTCCCCTAGAACTTAAAAGTACTTAAACCTAACTAACCTAAGTACATCACGCACAGCCATGCCCGAGGCACGATTCGAACCTGCAACCCTAACAATATCGCGGTTTCGGACTGAAGCACCTAGAACCGCTCGGCCACAGCGGCCGGCTACATACATCACATCTACCGATTTCCGTACCATTCAGATAGCTCCTCTGTGGTACTTTTTTTTTCTTAGAATTTATTTAGATATAGATATGGTTTTTGCTACATTGAAGGTAGAAAAATCATAGAAGTATCTAATGCTACCCTTGGTGTGCGACTGATTAGTCAAGAGGTACACTAATGTGTTCTCTCTATTCACCCAACCTTAATCCCTTAGATTTCTAGCTACGGTAACATTATAAGTCACTGGTGTATTCCACAGTCATTATCAGCACACACACTTATCAAAGAATTTGTAGACATCTGACCAAATCTGAGAGCAGCTATATGTGTTGGGGATTCTTTGAGAAGGAGTTATAAAGATGAGTGATATAGTCCGTGCAGAATATGGCAACTGAGGTACAGTGACCAATTTTCGTCCAAACCGCTGAGGGAAGTTAATTCGTTTGTTCGGAAGGGGAGGATGATATTGCCCTTTTTCAGCCAGTTGGCAACGGACTGCAATGACAGATTCGGAAGTGCACGCTCTACAATCTTTCACAACGGACTTTACAGAAAATATTCGGTAAAAAATTTCATTATTACGTTACTTTACGTGTCAGCTCCATGATGATGTGCATATCATGTTCTTAACGGGCACAGTTACTGTGACATTTGCATTTAAGTAAGACACTGCACGAAATCAAAAAAGTATGCAGTGAAAAATAGGGGTCGCTACTATTTTGCATTTGGTACATATTATATAATATTTTGCTGTGTATGATTTATCTAACGTCTTGAATTTGGTGGAAGTCTGTTGTCACCAATCATGAGAAAATTGATAATATGTACCACACTCATTGGCGATCGCACGCGCCAACGATAAAGCCAGAGCGAAATATTCACAACATTCCTCATATTTCATAAACAGTTTGAGATATTGTAATTTTGGCAAATGACAGCTCGAAAAGTGGATAGTATTTTGCCACGTGGTTCTCATGCAGATCTTCCTTATCTGCTGCGTTATTCCAGTAACTATAGACTTAAGCGCCATCGATAGCTGGTGAAATCAGACTTTCTGTGGGTTACGAACAATGTAAGTGAAGACATTACAAGTTTATTTCTGTAATAAGGATGTGCTTTTTCATAAGTTATTGATTTTACTTTTCCTCAGTACTTCACTTAATAAACCACTGTTTTTGAAATCTCTTCCAATTCCCTCTGCACAACACATTAGTGAGGTGACATTGTGTAAGCTCTGCTATATTTTGGCAAAAGATGCAAATTTTAACATGGCAACAACAGAAATCTATGTTTTAGTCAAAATTCGTCATTCATGACGCTCCTTTGTGAGATGCAAATTATTAACAAGCCAAGCGAATATAAATCCTTGCTTTTATTAAATTTTCAAAGGAATTCTTTCAAATAATAATCAAAGCAGAGGTGACAGTAGATTTTTTTGAGTGGTCACAATGCAAGTTTGGACATGGTGGGGCTCCACTCAATATTTACAAAAAATGTGAGTTTAGAATGGCTCTTCCCCTCCAGCACTCGGTATTTCCCCTACATCACCTGTCCGCAACCCCCACCACTATAGCTTTCCCCACGCGTGCCCTGCCGATTGCCTCGTCTACGGCCACGTTATTCCGTGCACACACTAACCACACTAATTGTAAAAAACACAGTAACAGACAAACAGCTGCCACCGAACCCAATGGTATATATCTCAACGCATGTTTGTTTCACGACATACAATTTATAGGTTTTTTCTTTGCTAACTTTGACATATCATTGTTTCCTGTATGGATATGGGACACTATTTTAAACATCCTGTAACGGAAGTTCAAAGGAACTCTCTTCATCGAAGGGTGTAATGTTGATACGTTACTGTATACGGTGTAAAATAGATACAACGGCGTTTGAAGGCTTTCGTACAGTAGGAGCAGAAAGAGCGAACGGAAAGAGCCTGCTCGAAATTACTTCTTCGGATTGGGAGTGATGCCTAGGGCCGGTCGAATGGCGGCCAACATTCGCGGAGTAGTTTGTTTGGCGTGGTGTCCATTGTGAAGCGGCCGTATTGTGACATTCCGGGAACGGGTCAGTGCGCAGCGTCTTGTGCCAGCCAGGGAGCGCGGCCTTTGTCGGCGGGGCGCCGCTTCAGGTGGCAGCGCCACGGCCGCCGCCGCCTTTGAGCTCCTCAGCCAGACAAGTTTTCAATTATGGCGGCCGCCATCCGGCTCAGACAATATTGTTGCCGGCAGAGTGCGCGGCGTGACCGATGTGCACTCACTACATAGCAGGCAGCGCGCAGCCTCTTTGTGCTGTGTGGAGATGCGGAGCCGTCTCTAACTGCAGCTGAAGGACAATTGTTTTTAATTTGATACATGACGCAGCCATCACTCAGCCCTGCTGCAAAACAATTCTTTAAACCTAATGATTAAAAAAATTGTTCCATTTTCTTGGAGGTCAGAGTAAGAGTCAAAGCTAGAAGAAAGTGCTATTTTACACAGGTCCGGAAACAAATGTTCAAATATGTGTGAAATCTTAATGGTACTTAAGCGCTAAGGTCTTCAGTCCGTAAGCTTACACACTACTTAAGCTAAATTATCCTAAGGACAAACACACACACCCAAGCCCGAGGGAGGACTCGAACCTCCGCCGGGACCAGCCGCACAGTCCATGGCTGCAGCGCCTGAGACCGCTCGGCTAATCCCGCGCGGTCCGGAAACAAATACTTGTCGATATGTGGACCACTCTGTGTAGAACTGACACAAGTCCAGATTTTCGCATTATATCACACTCGTTAGGGGTTTCATAATCTCTCCCGCATAAGCCCGACGCCCGAAAGCAAACATTCCGATTCGTGGGCACTGTTAACAAGAAAAGAACTACAAGAATCTCAAGGGAAATTAAGGAGTACTAAAATATAAAATACACAGGAATGAAATACAAGGATGGTCTGATAAGTCTGGTGAAAAAGCGAGAAAAAATGTTTGCTTCGTAAACAATTCACCTTCGACATAGTTTCCTTGGAGGACTATATACTTGGGACAGTGATCCGTCAGCTTTTTCTCCCATCGGAAAAATAGGTTCTGTCAAACTCCGCAAAATACTCGTTGACTGCAACTATCACTACAGACCAAGAAAATTTCATTCCAGCAATTCAAAGTTTCAAGTTGGGGTACAGGAAGGCGTCATTTGCGATTAAGTCTGGTTGATAGGGTAATGAAGAACCAAATCAACGCCTAATTCATAACCTTTCGCCGTTGTTGTTCCTTATGTGTGAGGTTGTGCATTATCCAGGTGAAAGAGCACTATTCTTGGTGCCAAGGCAAGTTCCAAACGATCCAGTTAAGCATAATAAGCCCCAGCTATGGCTCTGCCTTTCTCCAGGTAATCTATGATTCTTGGAAATCCCAAAATACGAGTAACAGTGGCCATCACTTAACCTGCTAATGGTCTTGGTCTTCTTCGGTGCTCTTTTACGAGCCTTTGTTCATTGTTCTGACTGCTGTCTTGACTCTGGTGTGTAATGATGGATCCAGGTCTTATCAAGTCGCAAATCAGCGCAAAAGGTCATGCGGATTGCGATTAAACATCGTCAGATATTGTGATGAAATGTGCCGTATGCGGTTTTGGTCTACTGTGAGCAATCACAGCACCCACCTTCCAATCTCCGGGCAGCGTCTTATGCACTCACTCAGTTGAGATGCCTACAGTCTCAAAAACCTCACAAATTTTTATTCGGCAGTCTTGCATTACCATATCATGGATTTTGTCTATGGTTTCCTTTGCCGTAACCTCGACTGGACGGCCGGAGTGCGGTTTGAATTTGATGCTTGTCTGAACACGTTTAAATTCATTAATCCGAAAGTAAATGATCCTCAACGACGATATAGAGTCCTTATGAACTTCATCCAGTTCTGTTTTGATTCGTGCGGCAATCCAATCTTTTAAATGTAAATGTTTAATAAGATCATGAAACTCGGTTTTCCCCACTTTCAGTCGCAGTCGACATTCTGGCGGCTTTCAACAATGCACTGTAAGCTCTACATTGTTAAGGGACTCTATATGATCTTCTGAAAAATCAATCTGACAGTGTAATAAAGGTTTACCATCATTTCACGGAAATTATCAAACACTCTCATAAATAGGAAGTGCATAGAAGCCAAGGCGAATTGGGTACAGGAAAGATGTGAAGAAATCTAAAAATAAGTTCTCATTGGAAGAACTGATTCAGCTTACAGAAAAGTCAAAACAGCCTTCGGTGAAATTAAAAGCAAGGACGGTAACATTAAAAATGCACTGTTATACGCAAAGGAGAGAGTGGATAGATGGAAAGAGTAAATTGAAGACCTCTACGAGGGACGACTTGCTGAAGACTTGACTAACAAGTGAGAGCCGATATGAAAGACAGGGGATTCAATATTAGAGTCAGAGCTAAATAAAGCTTTGGAAGACTTACGATCAAATATGGCAGAAGGGATTGATAACATTCTCTTAGAATTTCTAAACTCATTGTGGGAAGCAGCAACGAAGGGACTGTTCAACTAGGCTTATAAAATTTATGACTGGAGACATACGATAAGACTTTCGCAAAAAAGTCATCCACATAGTACCGATTATCGCGCAATCAGCTTACAGGCTCGTGCATCCAAGTTGCTGACAAGAATACTAAACGGAAAAATGAAAAGGAATCGTGGATCTGTTAGATGACAATCAGTTTGGCTTTCGGAAATGTGAACACTAGAGACGTAGTTATGACGTTGCGATTGATAACGGAAGCAAGGCTTCAGAAAAATCGAGACAGTTCATAGAATTTGACGACATGGAAAAAGCTTCCGACGTTGTAAAATGATGCAGGATGTTTGAAATTAAGAAAAATAAGAGTAAGCTACAGGGAAAGACATGCTTTGTACAATCTGTACAGGGCCCAAGATGGAACAGTAAGAATAGAAGACCACGAACGAGGAGCTCGGATTAAAAGGGCGGTAAGACAGGGATATAGTCTCTTTGGAAAACCAAAGAATTGTATTTCGCTGGGAAACGCAATATTAATAATATATTTCAAGAAGAACTAAAACGATCATATTTCGTGTGAGGAAAAGATGCGGAAAAAACCACATGGACGACGCAGTAGTACCTAATGGATCAATCCACATTCCACTTGACTAATGGACATGATTGTCTGGCCACCTACCTGTCGTCTCCAGAATCTACTCTGTGCCACAAAAGTTCCAAGACGCTACTCCAAGCGGGTGTAAAAACGAATGTGCGCAACGGAAAATAAGGAACGCGAAAATCAAGATTTGGCTCTGTCTGACTACTCCCTGAAGCAGATCTTAGGATCTCTTAATGGTGATATTATCTCTTCCTTCTTGCTCTTTAACATATAAATTACAACATAATCACAAATGAATGATTAAGGGAACTATTAACTACAAAATGATAAATGCTGTTTCTGCTTACACATTTATTGTAGATTAAAACCCCTTCATATATTACAAATGTTTATATACAAATGTCCAATGGACATAAAGAGATACAAATGAATTTCCTAACTAATGTGATTGATCAGTTGCCCAAATCAGCCCCTTCTTATGGCTACGCGATCTAATATAAATAACGCGAGATGACTGACATCATCTAAGTACCAAACACTAGAAGATACTACTTTCAAAGATGATCTACAGTGGTGTGCAACCTCAGTGGAAATAAAATTTACGTGATCAAAGCTATTTAGCTTTATAGCCCTAGTAAGCCGAAGCAATTAGTAACATCACCGTATATACTGCGTCCGGTGCGTCAGAGTGATGGTTCTCATAAACTTCTGCGACGACGGAAGAACTCCAGCCGCAAAATATATTAAAAAAACTTAATTCAAACACTTGGATGGCGGAAGACGGTCCTCTGACTAGTATAATCTAATACTGTCTTCTCCTCGCTGTGTTCTACAAGCGAGAAACACGAACTGCCAGCCACATGCACGGAGTTCAGATAACGTCTCAACATTAATGTAGGCAGAAGAAGTGCTCTCAATCACTGAACGCTGCGTACTCAATGACGACTCCCTACCTGGAGACGAAGTCCAGAATCGTATACGTTCGCAACAGTACAGTGCCTAACTGTTCTAACTATACAATCTCCTGAGAGCAAAGACAGCAAGTCCGTCTATATCAAGAAAAGCTGATACTGAGCAATCGTCAAACGCGGGCGCTCAAAACGGAAGACCCTTTCTCTTCATCGCTGGTTTCCCAGTAAAGCTCGGCTCCCCTCCCTCGTAACTGCAGAAGGCGAACATATTCTCGAAACCAGGGAATATTCTCCCTCTCTACAGATTCTTCTGAATGTCGACCAACCGTATTATAGTCTTTTGTCGTCCAGCGCGGAAAGTTTGCGAGGAAATACCTATACCCGTTAATTAGGAATTCATACAATGGTACGCTTCTCAGAGTAAAAACCCTCGGAAATAACCCAGGCTGCGAGATTTCCAAGGTAACACTTCCTCGTTCCTCTCTGTGGCGTCTAAGATTTTCAGAGTTTCCGAAGTATTATTCGGTTATCCTTCCGGCTCCACTACAATACGGGCTGGCCGCCGCTATATTGTGCTTCAGCGCTCAGGTACCCTGACCGTCTGTCTAGGGTTACTTCCTGTGTTAATCTGGACCAAAACTCCTGTGCGGACTTTTCCACCTAGGGCCAAAGGTACACCTGCTGTTTCA